>NC_088419.1:83233691-83451191 GCF_034236695.1 Oncorhynchus nerka | reverse complement strand
AGAGGACTAGGCGGTGCTGAGCTCAAGCAGAGAGCTGACATCATTACTGAACACATGACCGTCATTCATTACCCGCTATACACATCTCTGGATTGTACCAAAGTTCATGCATACCTAAGTGCAAGTTTGTGTTAAAAATTAAACACTCTTTTAGCAGGACAAAGGACTTTCTGAACTGTTGACTTTGAGAGGGTCTTTCTTACCCAAACCATGATGTCTCAAGTCACTGGAGAGTAGGCAGGGACTTTCTACCCTCCCTCTCTCTGTCCTCCTTTTCTCTCCCCTGCCTCATCCCCTGGCTCTCTCCTCTTCTGATCAACCCTGCCTCTCTCCTCTCCTCTTCTGATCAACTCTGCCTCTCTCCTCTCCTCTTCTGATCAACTCTGCCTCTCTCCTCTTCTCTTCTGATCAACTCTGTCTCTCTCCTCTTCTGATCAACTCTGTCTCCTCCTCTTCTGATCAACTCTGCCTCTCTTCTCTTCTCTTCTGATCAACTCTGCCTCTCTTCTCTTCTCTTCTGATCAACCCTGCCTCTCTCCTCTTCTCTTCTGATCAACCCTGCCTCTCTTCTCTTCTGATCAACTCTGCCTCTCTCCTCTTCTCTTCTGATCAACCCTGCCTCTCTTCTCTTCTGATCAACCCTGGCTCTCTTCTCTTCTGATCAACTCTGCCTCTCTCCTCTTCTCTTCTGATCAACTCTGCCTCTCTCCTCTTCTCTTCTGATCAACCCTGCCTCTCTTCTCTTCTGATCAACTCTGTCTCTCTCCTCTTCTCTTCTGATCAACCCTGCCTCTCTCCTCTTCTCTTCTGATAAAACCCTGCCTCTCTCCTCTCCTCTTCTGATCAACCCTGCCTCTCTTCTCTTCTGATCAACCCTGCCTCTCTTCTCTTCTGATCAACCCTGCCTCTCTCCTCTTCTCTTCTGATCAACTCTGCCTCTCTTCTCTTCTGATCAACCCTGCCTCTCTTCTCTCCTCTTCTGATCAACCCTGGCTCTCTCCTCTTCTCTTCTGATCAACCCTGGCTCTCTCCTCTTCTCTTCTGATCAACCCTGCTTCTCTTCTCTCCTCTTCTGATCAACCCTGCCTATCTCCTCTTCTCTTCTGATCAACTCTGCCTCTCTCCTCTTCTTTTCTGATCAACTCTGCCTCTCTCCTTTTCTCTTCTGATCAACTCTGCCTCTCTCCTCTTCTTTTCTGATCAACCCTGGCTCTCTTCTCTTCTGATCAACCCTGTCTCTCTCCTCTTCTCTTCTGATCAACTCTGCCTCTCTCCTCTTCTCTTCTGATCAACTCTGCCTCTCTCCTCTTCTCTTCTGATCAACTCTGCCTCTCTCCTCTTCTCTTCTGATCAACCCTGGCTCTCTTCTCTTCTGATCAACTCTGCCTCTCTCCTCTTCTCTTCTGATCAACTCTGCCTCTCTCCTCTTCTCTTCTGATCAACCCTGGCTCTCTTCTCTTCTGATCAACCCTGCCTCTCTCCTCTTCTCTTCTGATCAACTCTGCCTCTCTCCTCTTCTCTTCTGATCAACTCTGCCTCTCTCCTCTTCTCTTCTGATCAACCCTGCCTCTCTTCTCTTCTGATCAACTCTGTCTCTCTCCTCTTCTCTTCTGATCAACCCTGCCTCTCTTCTCTTCTGATCAACTCTGCCTCTCTTCTCTTCTGATCAACCCTGCCTCTCTCCTCTCCTCTTCTGATCAACCCTGTCTCTCTCCTCTTCTCTTCTGATCAACTCTGCCTCTCTCCTCTTCTCTTCTGTCTCTCTCCGCCTCTCCGGATAGGCACAGAGGATGGAACGCCAGGTAGCCTAGAGGTTGGGTCAACAACCGAAAGGTCGCTGGTTTGAATCCCTGAGCTGACTAGGTAAAACATCTTGAGCAAGACACTTCAACCTAATTGCTCCTGTAAGTTGCTCTGCATAAGTGTGCATAAAAAATACTTTATTGGTCAAATAAAATTGTATTAATCACATAGTTTACAGCAGGTATAAAAGGTGCAGCGAAATGCTTGTGTGCTAACTTCCTCAACGATGTAGTACATTCATCAATATTAACAATAACGATAAATGTAAAGTAACACAGATCTCAGCAACTCCTCTTTCAGACAAAATGTTAAGGGAGCAATATCGACATCTTGTCCTCCTTATGGAGTAGGAATACATTTGTCTGAAATGCTTTCCACTTTCTACCACTTTCTGTTGCGTCGTGTTGTGTTGCCTCCTTCTTTTATGAGTGATACATTGTTTACTCTCCTCCCCTCACCGGTGGAGATATATTTGCGTTGTTTTGTGTTGTGTTGTCTCTTCTCCTCCCTCCCTGCATGAATGACACATTAGTGTTGCCTCCCCTCACCGGTGGGGATATATTTGCGTTGTAGAGCTCTGAAAGCAGCTGGAGAAGGAGCGACTGCCTGGGTAAAGGCACCTGAGTGCTCAGCGTTTCTCTTTAATTGCTTCATTATCGTCCACGCTAATCCCTCTCCAATTTCCACACTCTCATTTTCACCACTCATTTGTCCGGGTCCCTCTCCGGCTTTCTCTCCTCTCCTCTAACACCGGGGCTGCATCTCAAATGGTACCCTATTCCCTATGAAGTGCACTACGCTGTGGTCAAAAGTAGTGTAGTAAATAGGGATTAGGGTGCCAATTGAGACGCAGACGGACCACAGCGGCTGCAGCATAGGTACCTATTTGCTTTCCAAGGCAATGATAACAATTGATGCTCCACTCGGCTCCAATGCTTGTTTCATAAACCTGTTTTAGCCGGCTAAACAAGGAGAGGCTGATAAACAGAGTAGAGTAGAGGTGCCAAGGCAGCGAGTCTCAGAGCATCACAGAACCATTTGTCTCTGTAATTATGCTTTAATTACAGCTGTGTATGCTAATACCCGAAACATTTGCATAGAACATAAGATATACAACTTCCTGCATCTCTTTATAGGAAGAGCTATCGGCCTATAAGGGATGAGAGATGTTGTATGTTTATTGCGATGGGACAACAGGCTGTTTAATTACATTGGGGAAATGTTTAGATTAAAAAAATCTAGGGCATATTTATTGTTGTATTTTATGTTTTCATTGTGTTAGGTAATCATGTAGCAATGTTCCAACATCATGGTAAATCTTATACCTAATAGCTAGAACACTGGAACACTGTAAAAACACAGAATACTAAAGTGTTTGTGGTGGCAACCATATGTGAACAAACGCTTAGATCAGCCATCACTTACAAATCCCCTGGCATTGCGTTAAAACACTGTTACTTGTTGTTCTATCTAGACAATTTCTATGACCGTGTCTGACATCACGCTGCTGTCAGCCTCCGTCGACAGCTCTGCTGCAGCTCCACTGAGGCGTTCAGACACACTTACTCTAACTACATGCCAATGATCCATTAACATACAAATGACCTGCACTTAACCCATGATACAGATACCACCAAATGCCACCAAATGCTAAGGATCCGCAATTCACAGATAAATAACCCGATAGAGACTGATATGTCGCGTGCAGAAACTCCTTTATGTGCCATTTTGGCTCAAATCAAAGTAATTTAATTGGCTATTATCTGATGGAGATAGGGAGAGGCGAGGGTGGTGAGGATGATGGCTACCTTCTTCTCTGATGGAGATAGGGAGAGAGGAGGGTGGTGAGGATGATGGCTACCTTCTTCTCTGATGGAGATAGGGAGAGACGAGGGTGGTGAGGATGATGGCTACCTTCTTCTCTGATGGAGATAGGGAGAGACGAGGGTGGTGAGGATGATGGCTACCTTCTTCTCTGATGGAGATAGGGAGAGACGAGGGTGGTGAGGATGATGGCTACCTTCTTCTCTGATGGAGATAGGGAGAGACGAGGGTGGTGTGGATGATGGCTACCTTCTTCTCTGATGGAGATAGGGAGAGACGAGGGTGGTGAGGATGATGGCTACCTTCTTCTCTGATGGAGATAGGGAGAGACGAGGGTGGTGAGGATGATGGCTACCTTCTTCTCTGATGGAGATAGGGAGAGACGAGGGTGGTGAGGATGATGGCTACCTTCTTCTCTGATGGAGATAGGGAGAGACGAGGGTGGTGAGGATGATGGCTACCTTCTTCTCTGATGGAGATAGGGAGAGACGAGGCTACCTTCTTTCTGATGGAGTTAGGGAGAGACGGCAGGGTGGTGAGGATGATGGCTACCTTCTTCTCTGATGGAGATAGGAGAGGCGAGGGTGGTGAGGATGATGGCTACCTTATTCTCTGATTGAGATAGGGAGAGACGTGGGTGGTGAGGATGATGGCTACCTTCTTCTCTGATGGAGATAGGGAGAGACGAGGGTGGTGAGGATGATGGCTACCTTCTTCTCTGATGGAGATAGGGAGAGGCGAGGGTGGTGAGGATGATGGCTACCTTCTTCTCTGATGGAGATAGGGAGAGACGTGGGTGGTGAGGATGATGGCTACCTTCTTCTCTGATGGAGATAGGGAGAGACGAGGGTGGTGAGGATGATGGCTACCTTCTTCTCTGATGGAGATAGGGAGAGACGAGGGTGGTGAGGATGATGGCTACCTTCTTCTCTGATGGAGATAGGGAGAGACGAGGGTGGTGAGGATGATGGCTACCTTCTTCTCTGATGGAGATAGGGAGAGACGAGGGTGGTGAGGATGATGGCTACCTTCTTCTCTGATGGAGATAGGGAGAGACGAGGGTGGTGAGGATGATGGCTACCTTCTTCTCTGATGGAGATAGGGAGAGACGAGGGTGGTGAGGATGATGGCTACCTTCTTCTCTGATGGAGATAGGGAGAGACGAGGGTGGTGAGGATGATGGCTACCTTCTTCTCTGATGGAGATAGGGAGAGGCGAGGGTGGTGAGGATGATGGCTACCTTATTCTCTGATGGAGATAGGGAGAGGCGAGGGTGGTGAGGATGATGGCTACCTTCTTCTCTGATGGAGATAGGGAGAGACGTGGGTGGTGAGGATGATGGCTACCTTCTTCTCTGATGGAGATAGGGAGAGACGAGGGTGGTGAGGATGATGGCTACCTTCTTCTCTGATGGAGATAGGGAGAGGCGAGGGTGGTGAGGATGATGGCTACCTTCTTCTCTGATGGAGATAAGGAGAGACGAGGGTGGTGAGGATGATGGCTACCTTCTTCTCTGATGGAGATAGGGAGAGACGAGGGTGGTGAGGATGATGGCTACCTTCTTCTCTGATGGAGATAGGGAGAGACGAGGGTGGTGAGGATGATGGCTACCTTCTTCTCTGATGGAGATAGGAGAGACGAGGGTGGTGAGGATGATGGCTACCTTCTTCTCTGATGGAGATAGGGAGAGGCGAGGGTGGTGAGGATGATGGCTACCTTATTCTCTGATGGAGATAGGGAGAGACGTGGGTGGTGAGGATGATGGCTACCTTCTTCTCTGATGGAGATAGGGAGAGACGAGGGTGGTGACGATGATGGCTACCTTCTTCTCTGATGGAGATAGGGAGAGGCGAGGGTGGTGAGGATGATGGCTACCTTCTTCTCTGATGGAGATAGGGAGAGACGAGGGTGGTGAGGATGATGGCTACCTTCTTCTCTGATGGAGATAGGGAGAGACGAGGGTGGTGAGGATGATGGCTACCTTCTTCTCTGATGGAGATAGGGAGAGACGAGGGTGGTGAGGATGATGGCTACCTTCTTCTCTGATGGAGATAGGGAGAGACGAGGGTGGTGAGGATGATGGCTACCTTCTTCTCTGATGGAGATAGGGAGAGACGAGGGTGGTGAGGATGATGGCTACCTTCTTCTCTGATGGAGATAGGGAGAGGCGAGGGTGGTGAGGATGATGGCTACCTTATTCTCTGATGGAGATAGGGAGAGACGTGGGTGGTGAGGATGATGGCTACCTTCTTCTCTGATGGAGATAGGGAGAGACGAGGGTGGTGAGGATGATGGCTACCTTCTTCTCTGATGGAGATAGGGAGAGGCGAGGGTGGTGAGGATGATGGCTACCTTCTTCTCTGATGGAGATAGGGAGAGACGAGGGTGGTGAGGATGATGGCTACCTTCTTCTCTGATGGAGATAGGGAGAGACGAGGGTGGTGAGGATGATGGCTACCTTCTTCTCTGATGGAGATAGGGAGAGACGAGGGTGGTGAGGATGATGGCTACCTTCTTCTCTGATGGAGATAGGGAGAGACGAGGGTGGTGAGGATGATGGCTACCTTCTTCTCTGATGGAGATAGGGAGAGGCGAGGGTGGTGAGGATGATGGCTACCTTCTTCTCTGATGGAGATAGGGAGAGACGTGGGTGGTGAGGATGATGGCTACCTTCTTCTCTGATGGAGATAGGGAGAGACGAGGGTGGTGAGGATGATGGCTACCTTCTTCTCTGATGGAGATAGGGAGAGGCGAGGGTGGTGAGGATGATGGCTACCTTCTTCTCTGATGGAGATAGGGAGAGACGAGGGTGGTGAGGATGATGGCTACCTTCTTCTCTGATGGAGATAGGGAGAGGCGAGGGTGGTGAGGATGATGGCTACCTTCTTCTCTGATGGAGATAGGGAGAGACGAGGGTGGTGAGGATGATGGCTACCTTCTTCTCTGATGGAGATAGGGAGAGACGTGGGTGGTGAGGATGATGGCTACCTTCTTCTCTGATGGAGATAGGGAGAGACGAGGGTGGTGAGGATGATGGCTACCTTCTTCTCTGATGGAGATAGGGAGAGACGAGGGTGGTGAGGATGATGGCTACCTTCTTCTCTGATGGAGATAGGGAGAGACGAGGGTGGTGAGGATGATGGCTACCTTCTTCTCTGATGGAGATAGGGAGAGACGAGGGTGGTGAGGATGATGGCTACCTTCTTCTCTGATGGAGATAGGGAGAGACGAGGGTGGTGAGGATGATGGCTACCTTCTTCTCTGATGGAGATAGGGAGAGGCGAGGGTGGTGAGGATGATGGCTACCTTCTTCTCTGATGGAGATAGGGAGAGACGAGGGTGGTGAGGATGATGGCTACCTTCTTCTCTGATGGAGATAGGGAGAGACGAGGGTGGTGAGGATGATGGCTACCTTCTTCTCTGATGGAGATAGGAGAGGCGAGGGTGGTGAGGATGATGGCTACCTTCTTCTCTGATGGAGATAGGGAGAGACGAGGGTGGTGAGGATGATGGCTACCTTCTTCTCTGATGGAGATAGGGAGAGGCGAGGGTGGTGAGGATGATGGCTACCTTCTTCTCTGATGGAGATAGGGAGAGACGTGGGTGGTGAGGATGATGGCTACCTTCTTCTCTGATGGAGATAGGGAGAGACGAGGGTGGTGAGGATGATGGCTACCTTCTTCTCTGATGGAGATAGGGAGAGACGAGGGTGGTGAGGATGATGGCTACCTTCTTCTCTGATGGAGATAGGGAGAGGCGAGGATGGTGGAGTGAGGATGATGGCTACCTTCTTCTCTGATGGAGATAGGGAGAGACGAGGGTGGTGAGGATGATGGCTACCTTCTTCTCTGATGGAGATAGGGAGAGGCGAGGGTGGTGAGGATGATGGCTACCTTCTTCTCTGATGGAGATAGGGAGAGACGAGGGTGGTGAGGATGATGGCTACCTTCTTCTCTGATGGAGATAGGGAGAGACGAGGGTGGTGAGGATGATGGCTACCTTCTTCTCTGATGGAGATAGGGAGAGACGAGGGTGGTGAGGATGATGGCTACCTTCTTCTCTGATGGAGGATGATGGGATAGGGAGAGACGAGGGTGGTGAGGATGATGGCTACCTTCTTCTCTGATGGAGATAGGAAGAGACGAGGGTGGTGAGGATGATGGCTACCTTCTTCTCTGATGGAGATAGGGAGAGACGTGGGTGGTGAGGATGATGGCTACCTTCTTCTCTGATGGAGATAGGGAGAGACGAGGGTGGTGAGGATGATGGCTACCTTCTTCTCTGATGGAGATAGGGAGAGACGAGGGTGGTGAGGATGATGGCTACCTTCTTCTCTGATGGAGATAGGGAGAGACGTGGGTGGTGGTGGTGACCTCCTCTCTGTGTGGTATGTGGGGGAGTTGCTCTCGGCTATAATTCTATAGCATGATGACCTCATAGGTCTGTGACTTAGTCACCCCGCGCTGCAACAAGAAGTCTGTCACATGAAACTTCTGACCACTGTTACTGAGACTTCTAGGAACAACACTAATACAGTCAGCTGAACAAAACAGCACACTTTTCCCAACAAAACATAGCTTCACGGGAAACTAGATGGTTGCCGTTGTAAAATATGGAACATATCCTCTAGTTTGACTCTGTTCAATAGAAATGGCATTGTGTGTTACAGTGAGGGAAAAAAGTATTTGATCCCCAGCTGATTTTGTACGTTTGCCCACTGACAAAGAAATGATCAGTCTAATTTTAATGGTAGATTTATTTGAACAGTGAGAGACAGAATAACAACAACAAAATCCAGAGAAACGCATCTCAAAAATGTTATAAATTTATTTGCATTTTAATGAGGGAAATAAGTATTTGACCCCTCTGCAAAACATGACTTAGTACTTGGTGGCAAAACCCTTGTTTGCAATCACAGAGGTCAGACGTTTCTTGTAGTTGGCCACCAGGTTTGCTGAATATGGAGAAGCACCATCTGTATATTTGGATGTACAGTCTATGTGTACACTTACATCTAATTTCACAGCTGATTGTTTATCAAATTAAATGTGGACTGGTCATAGCAAGCGCAAAATGCTCTCTAAGATGTGGTGTCTGTCTCTCTTGTTCTTTATTTCATTATTTCTTTCTCTCTCTCTCTCTCTCTCTCTCTCTCTCTCTCTCTCTCTCTCTCTTTCCTTCTCTCTCTCTCTCACTCTCTCCCGTGGCCCTGTGGTGGTTTTGAGACAATCCCCCTCCACCTCACCATAACAGCAACACCACACAAGCCCCTCCATGGGACGTGTTAGACATTGTTAGACACAATCAATATCTATTTGGTGACCTAACCCGTCTGGCCAGGCAGGAAATCTAGCAGCGTATGAAGTATTTCATCTGGGCCGACCCTGACCTGTGACCTCTGACCTGTCCGCTGCTCGGGCCCCAGCTAGCAATCCTATAGGCTCCTCAGGGCATCCAGCTCCATCATAGCCAGTAAACACAGGCAGGAAGTTGTTCCCCACTTGTCACAATGTTGGTGGCAACTGACACCTACCTCTCTTCTTCTCTGTCTCTCTCTTTCCAGCCTGGTTTATTTTTCTCTCTGTCTCTGCTTTTCTCTCTCACACACACTCACACATGGTATAGTTGACTCTTGCTGTGTCCTAGATCGTAGGCCAGCTATTCCCCTCTGCTTTACCCCATTCAAAATTCTAAGTCAAGTATGTTTACATTATGGAGATATTCTGAATTCCAAGCACAGTTTCCTGGCATTTCCAAGTATTTCACTATTAGTAGCCTTGTTGTTTCTTTCTTGATTTGTTGTGTAAAGGGAAATTGAGATAGCAACACCAAGGAGGAAAACACTAAACAAACACTGAAGACAAACAAATCCTGTTTTCCTTCAGGCACATCTGTCTGACAGCCTGCAGTTGAAGAAAGGAGGGAAAGAAAAAAGAAGAAACAAAACCTGGACAATCCCTCGTTCACCTAACACTCATCCATCCTGAGTGCACCTCTTAATTTGGTCCTGCCAGAGACCGGGAAACAAGAGGCGTTCACCATCAGAAACAAATGATCCTACCAGGGAGGGGCCACAACTCAGCGCTAGCGCCAACAGTTTCCAAAGCTACACAACACAACCACTTCTTTGAAGCCACACTCTGTTTTGTTCTCCTCTACCTCTACCTCTGTTATGTTCTCCTGTGTTTCAGTGCTATAACAGGTTTGATTCAGTAATGGTTGCTCTGATTGGCCTTCTGCTAGAAAATATCACAGCATCAATTATGCATCATCTTGATCATTATCAGGGCTTGTATTCATAGAGTGTCTCAGAGCAGGAGCACTGATCTAGAATCAGTTTTGCCTTTTAGATCATAATAAATCAGATTACATGGACAGTGATCCTAGATCAGCCCTCTTACTCTGACACACTTTATTAATACGGTCCAGATGTCCCATTTTAACACATTAGGGACATGCTGAAGTGTGTATTGTGGAGACAGTGGGGACAGTAGGGTGGGTGTGGTGTGTATTCTGGGAACAGTGGGGACATTGTGTATTGTGGGAACAGTAGGGTCAGTGGGGACAGTGTGTATTGTGGGGACAGTGGGGACAGTAGGGGCTATGTGTATTGTGGGGACAGTGAGGACAGTGGGGACAGTGGGGACAATATGGACAGTGGGGACAGTAGGGGCAATATGGACAGTGGGGACAGTAGGGGCTCTGTGTATTGTGGGGACAGTGGGGACAGTGAGGACAGTGGGGACAGTGAGGACAGTGGGGACAGAGGGGACAGAGGGACAGTATGGACAGTGGGGACAGAGGGGACAGTCGGGACAGTCGGGACAGTATGGACAGTGGGGACAGAGGGGACAGTGGGGACAGAGGGGACTGTCGGGACAGTAGGGACAGAGGGGACAGTGGGGACAGAGGGGACAGTCGGGACAGTAGGGACAGTATGGACAGTGGGGACAGAGGGGACAGTCGGGACAGTAGGGACAGGGGGGACAGTGGGGACAGAGGGGACAGTTGGGACAGTAGGGACAGTGGGGACAGAGGGGACAGTGGGGACAGAGGGGACAGTCGGAACAGTAGGGACAGAGGGGACAGTGGGGACAGAGGGGACAGTGGGGACAGAGGGGACAGTAGGGACAGTAGGGACAGTATGGACAGTGGGGACAGTAGGAACAGTATGGACAGTGGGGACAGTATGGACAGTGGGGACAGTAGGGTGTCCTGCAGTGACCTGTGTGACTCCCCTGATGTCATCCTAATTTTACTATGAAACCAGAAGCCTGAAATCCTCCTCATGTGAGGGGTGAGTGAGGAACCTAGAATACACTGGTGACCTGCCTGTCCCGTCTGTCCCGTCTGTCCTGTCTGTCTGTCCTGTCTGTCCTGTCTGTTCTGTCCTGTCTGTCTGTCCTGTCTGTCCCGTCTGTCCTGTCTGTCCTGTCTGTCCTGTCTGTACTCTCGGTCTGTCCTGCCTGTCCTGTCTGTCTTGTCTCTCTGTCCTGTCTGTCCTGTCTGTCTTGTCTGTCTTGTCTGTCTGTCCTGTCTGTCAGTTCTGCCTGTCTGTCCTGTCTGTCCTGTCTGTCCTGCCTGTCTGTCCTGTCTGTCCTGCCTGTCTGTCCTGTCTGTCCTGCCTGTCTGTCCTGCCTGTCTGTCCTGTATGTCCTGCCTGTCTGTCCTGTCTGTCCTGCCTGTCTGTCCTGTCTGTCCTGTCTGTCCTGCCTGTCTGTCCTGTCTGTCCTGCCTGTCTGTCCTCTCTGTCCTGTATATCCTGTCTGTCTGTCCTGTCTGTCCTGCCTGTCTGTCCTGCCTGTCTGTCCTGTCTGTCCTGCCTGTCTGTCCTGTCTATCCTGCCTGTCTGTCCTACCTGTCTGTCCTCTCTGTCCTGTATATCCTGTCTGTCTGTCCTGTCTGTCCTGTATATCCTGTCTGTCTGTCCTGTCTGTCCTGCCTGTCTGTCCTGTCTGTCCTGCCTGTCTGTCCTGTCTGTCCTGCCTGTCTGTCCTGCCTGTCTGTCCTGCCTGTCTGTCCTGCCTGTCTGTCCTGTCTGTCCTGTCTGTCTGTCCTGTCTGTCCTGCCTGTCTGTCCTGTCTGTCCTGTATATCCTGTCTGTCTGTCCTGTCTGTCCTGCCTGTCTGTCCTGTCTGTCCTGCCTGTCTGTCCTGTCTGTCCTGCCTGTCTGTCCTGCCTGTCTGTCCTGTCTGTCCTGTCTGTCTGTCCTGTCTGTCCTGCCTGTCTGTCCTCTCTGTCCTGTATATCCTGTCTGTCTGTCCTGTCTGTCCTGTATATCCTGTCTGTCTGTCCTGTCTGTCCTGCCTGTCTGTCCTGTCTGTCCTGCCTGTCTGTCCTGTCTGTCCTGCCTGTCTGTCCTGCCTGTCTGTCCTGCCTGTCTGTCCTGCCTGTCTGTCCTGTCTGTCCTGTCTGTCTGTGTAGCTGCTTCTGTCCCTGGAACATGGTGAATTGAGTCACACACAAACTACAGATATGAATGCACACACCTAGACACACACGGTACAGTACAGAACCCATTTACACACAGCAGGGAAGTGCTGTTAGGATGAGAGAAATGCACACTACAGACAGACAGACAGACAGACAGACAGACAGACAGACAGACAGACAGACAGACAGACAGACAGACAGACAGACAGACAGACAGACAGACAGAGTGTTGCAGGCAGAGTTTGGGGCAGGCTACACACACAGTGTATAATGACAGTGTTTATGGTGTCCTGCTGTCCCACACACACACACACACACACACACACACACACACACACACACACACAGACACACACTATATACTATACACTATACACTATACACTATACACTGGTAGAGCAGGCCCTGACACCAAGCATACGGACAGACAGCTATCCAGCCTAGCAGACACAGTAAACCACTCAAAAGGCAGGGTGAACTTTAGACTCTGGGTGACTCTGTGTGACTGCCAAACAGATGCCAGGCCACTGGGACACGGAGGCTGGGCAGACAGGGGCCAGGAGATGGACACAGCAGGGGATCGGACGGTTATGCTCAGAGACTGTACGACTGTCTCAAAATGCATCCATATTCCCTACATAGTGCACAACCAGGCCATGGTCCAAAGTAGAGCACTATAAAGGGAGTAGGGTGCCATTTGACACAGACTTGGAACGAGAGATGTGTCCCCTTCATGATTTACTGATGCTATCATGACTTTTGATGACTGCATTAGATATCTATTGCATCTCTGTTGCCATGACCTTGCTGTGCGGTTCAAGATGTACTGTAGTGTGGAAAATTTGCCCACAAACTGGCCCCTAAACCTACGTAAACTTCCAGTAAGGTTTTGTAATTGGGATTACTTAGGTAGAGGTCTCTTCTGATAAACTCCATTGAGTTACACAGAACTAACCTCAGTCAAATGTAATCAAGTTACCCACTGGGCACAGACGTCAGTTCAACATCTAGTTTTGATTTACATTTTGTTGAGTTGTCAACTAACGTGAATTCAACGTGAATTTTTCTTCTAAATTCACTAAGTCATTGGATTTAGGTTCAAACGAAATGCGTTGATTACTTTTTGTAATTCCAATCAGTTTTCCATATTGATTCAACATCATCACATTGATTTTTAGGTTTGAAATTACATGGAAACAATGTTGATTCAAGCAGTTTTTTCCCATTGAGTAGGATTGGTGGGCTTAGAAAGTGAAGAAGGGTCTTAGGTCACATGAATAGGCATATCGGCCAGGAGAAACGGCAGTGACCTGTTAGGCCTACATCTAAACACAACAGTCAGTTAACCACATGCTGCGATTATCAGAAGAGATTTGTCATGGTGAAAATACATTTTATAAAACGAATCTCTCAGCAGCTGTCTTCCCATCAGAATGGGGATGCAAAGGCTTCATTTGATTGTATCAGAATAATTCCGCTTGGACAACACTCTATCCTGTCTGGGAGTTTAGCCGAATTAATTCCTACCAGATGACTCTGGTTTCAGTAAATGCAATTTGAGACAACTGGACCTTCTTTGAAATTAATCAAATATTTACAGAGCGCCTAACGGGTTAAATGGGGGATAATAACCGTGGGTCATAGAGTGTATGGAAATAAGAGATAACTGCATAACAGCTAGGCCTACTGTAGAATTGTTGTGGGAACTCAAATAACTATGCCATCATTTTGGAAATAGGTCCAAATTAAAGGAGTAGTTCACCCAAATTACAAAGTGATATATTACTTTCCTTACCCTGTACACAGTCTATGGACAAGGTAAGACATAATCCACACTTTGCTTTTGTTTACCTGGCCCCTGTATCCAAATGCTAACATTTTAATAATAAGTTAGCATTAATAAGTTAGCATTTGGAGACAGTGGATCACCAAACAGTGTGATCAGTGAATTGCTAGGCTTGTGGAGAGTTCTTAAAAATGGGTTTTCTTATTCATTGTTAATTGTTCGAGTGGATATAGAAGCCTCTTGGTTTCCATTCAGCTCCATTCAATTGACATTCCTGATGGGAAAGCCCAGAATTCCTAATGAGCTTCAGAACATTACAGATACAGGCAGAAATCCAGAGACGCTCGGAGCAAATGTCCCAAACATCCCCATTTCTCTCCCTGCAACAATCCCTGTCAACATCCCCAACACGACACCAAGGCATACAGAAGAGAAATGAATGGCAAACATGAAATATATCTAACTTCCTTAATATTATCCTTCACTGGCTTTCTTTGCATCTAAACCATGTACATAGATGAATGACCCAGCAAGGAATTCCTGCAGCACAGCACAGCTCAATGAAATGGGTTATGCAGAGCAAATGTAATATGTGGTTTTGGTCAGACAATACTGGGGTTTGAGGGCTCTGCTGTGCCCTGGGGCTGAGGATAAAGAAGAGCAACACAGAGGAGAAAGGAGGCTTTGTGAGCTTCCTAAAGTTTGAAGGCCCCTTGCAGGATGCAGCCAAACAGGGTCCTAATAGACGTGCCACTGTAGGGCAAGAAGAAGGTAAGAAACAACAGCAGTTACTGCTAAGGAGACACAGACACTAAACTAGAAAGATGTCATATGTGGAGCTTATGTGGAAAGGAAACTCCCCAAACGAATGCCTGGGATTTAGTTTGTTAGGTTACCCAGTCTTGTGGATTCGAACCCTGGTCTTTCACACAAACACATTCCAATGTGGAGCTAAGGTTTGTTAGGGCACATATAGTCTCTGATCCCCAGTAACATCAAGGCAACCGACGGTAAAGCACTGGGTGCTGCATGACGCCGGGCGGACACACAATTACCAATGGTTTCTCTGATTGCATTTAGACACATTAAGCACTTTGTAAACATTTGATAACATTCAAAGAACGGGGGTGGTTGTTCCAAATGAGATTACCCCTGTAACGCAAGTCATCTGATAGGAATACCTCTAATTTCTAGAATAGATTGTTTTCATGCAGAATTCTAACATGATAATTGAGTTTTCTGTTCTGAGCTCCACTCCCTGAAGTCCAGTCACATGGACACATTAGTTGGTTAGCAGGTCCTTTGGTTCACTCTGGTTCATTGTAAGAAATGTGTAGGAGATTACAGGGTCTAAAAGGAAGAGACGGCCAATTTGCAATTTGCCACCGCACTTTGATGATTTTATTATGTGTTGAAATAATACAAATAGTCTGATTCTGCAGTTTAACCAGAGGCCACTCACTCAGTGAAAACAGCAGGACTAACCAACAGCACCCACAGATAGTCATCATTCACAAAATTGCACTGAACAACCTTCAGTGCAACTGAAGCACGGACACACCACGGACACCCAAGTCATAGACTGTTCTCTCTACTACCGCACGGCAAGCGGTATCGGAGCACCAAGTCTAGGTCCAAAAGCCTCCTTAACAGCTTCTACCCCCAAGCCATAAGAATCCTGAACAGATAATCAAAGGGCTACCCAGACCCCTCTTTTACACTGCTGCTACTCTCTGTTTATAATCTATGCATAGTCACTTTAACTCTACCTACATGTACATATTACCTCAATTACCTCGACTAACCGGTGTCCCAGCATATTGACTGTGTACCAGTACCCCCTTAATATACTCTCACTTGTTATTTTACTGCTGCTCTTTAATTATTTGTTACTTTTATTTTATATATTTTTTACTTAAACACTTCATTTTTTTTCTTAACTTCTTAAAGCATTGTTGGTTAAGGGCCTGTAAGTAAGCATTTATTTCACTGTAAATTTGTATTCGGCTCATGTGACAAATAGAATTTGATTTGATTTGAGACAGAGATTTTCATATGACACATTTGACGTGTATGGGCTTGGAACTACATGCTACACACGGTATGTGTGAGTCCAATGCAATCTGATAGCATGACTTTACCTTATGCCATCTGACCTCAACAACTTTCAAAGATACAATATGATTATCATACATCACCACTCCTTCATCTAAAGAGATCCTCGTTATTGCTGGACATTCCGTGGACGTCCACTGTGTTGTCAGTGTGTTTATATGTAACTGACTTGCCTAGTTAAATAAAGGTTACATTTGAAAACATTATAATAATAAAAAAGCAACAGATGGCGAATCACAGTGAACTCTGTGTAAACGAACCATAGCTCTGACATTTATACAGGGAAACACTACATAGTCCTTCCAATTGACTAACCTCTCGCAGCATCTGAGATAAAACAGTCCTTGCTTCCAGCCCCACTGAAGGCTATACCGATATTTCCTTTTAGAACTATTGGAACATGTTCATTGAATTTTCCTGTACGCCTATTTGCAAGTTAGTTTATTCAACCTGTATAATAATTACATTTGACCATACTGACAGGTAGTTCATTCAACAGTCTTATTGATTATCTTTTGTGTGGATCCTTAGTAATCGAACCATTTAGATAATATGTCCGTTTACTATGGTGAATATATCATAACACAATTCATCTAGGAGGATGGACTTATACTCTATATACAGTATATACATATTTGACATATTTGACATATTTTATTTTGTACAATATAATACACTTCTTTCTCTGCCTTCTCTCCTTGTAAAAAAGACAGCGATTTCATCTCACTGATAATGTCTAGAGAGAGAGAGAGAGAAAAGAGAGAGAGATACTGCTGCTCTGCTGTAGAAATCAATCTCAGGCTACCAATTACCAAATGTCAATATCTTTAAAAGGGAATCTACACTAAATTAGCGACTGCTAACGGCACTGTCCTAGCTGGAGAATGATGTAAAGCTGTGAGTGGTATTTAATCTGTATCTCTTTCTTTATTCTCTCTCTCTCCTTTCTCTCTCGTTCTGCATTGATACTGATGTTAAGTTAGCTACAGTAAGTGACCGGCAGAATGATATCCAATGTGAGACACTGCCAGATAACGTTACCCTTCAAGCACAGAGAGCAGAGCAGTGACACTGTGTAAAGTGCATTCGGAAAGTATTCAGACCCCTTGATTTTTTCCACATTTTGTTACGTTACAGCCAAATTCTAAAATTAAATTGTTTTTTCCCTCATCAATCTACATACAATACCCCATAATGACAAAGAAAAAACAGGTTATTAGACATTTTTACAAAACTATACAAAAAACTACCTAAATATCACATTTACATAAGTATTCAGACCCTTTACTCAATATTTTGTTGAAGCACCTTTGGCAGCGATTACAGCCTCGAGTCTTCTTCGGTATGACGCTACAAGCTTGGTACATCTGTATTTGGGGAGTATTTCCCATTCTTTTTCTGCATATCCTCTCAAGCTATGTCAGGTTGGATGGGGAACGTTGCTGCACAGCTATTTTCCGGTCTCTCCAGAGATGTTCGATTGGGTTCAAGTCCGGACTCTGGCTGGGCCACACAACAACATTCAGAGACTTGTCCCGAAGCCACTCCTGTGTTGTCTTGGCTGTGTGCTTAGGGTCATTGTCCTGTTGGAAGGTGAACCTTCACACCAGTCTGAGGTCCTGAGCGCACTGGAACAGGTTTTCATCAAGGATCTTTCTGTACTTTGCTCCGGTCATCTTTGCCTCGATCCTGACTAGTCTCACAGTCTCTGCGGCTGAAAAACATACCAACAGCATGATGCTGCCACCACCATGCTTCACCATAGGGATGGTGCCAGGTTTCCTCCAGACGTGAAGCTTGGCATTCAGACCAAAGAGTTCAATCTTGGTTTCATCAGACCAGAGAATCATGTTTCTCGTGGTCTGATAGTCTTTGGGTGCCTTTAGGCAAACTCCAAGTGGGCAGTCATGTGCCTTTTACTGAGGAGTGGCTTCCGTCTGGCCATTCTACCATAAAGGCCTGATTGGTGGAGGGCTGCAGAGATGGTTGTCCTTCTGGAAGGCTCTCCTACCTCCACAGAGGAACTCTGGAGCTCGGGTTCATGGTCACCTCCCTGACCAAGGCCCTTCTTCACCTATTGCTCATTTTGGCCGGGCGGCCAGCTCTAGGAAGAGTCTTGGTGGTTCCAAACATCTTCCATTTAGAATGATGGAGGCCACTGTGTTCTTGTGGACCTTCAATGTTGCAGACATTTTTTGGTACCCTTCCCCAGATCTGTGCCTCGACATGTTAGTGTCTCGGAACTCTACGGACAATTTCTTCGACCTCATGGCTTGGTTTTTGCTCTGACATGCATTGTCAACTGTAGGACCTTATAGAGACAGGTGTGTGCCTTTCCAAATCATGTCCAATCAATTGAATTTACCACATGTGGACTACAATCAAGTTGTAGAAATATCTCAAGGATGATCAACAGAAACAGGATGCACGTGAACTCGATTTCGAGTCTCATAGCAAAGGGTCTGAATTCTTATGTAAATAAGGTATTTCCGTTTTTTTTTTTTTTACACACATATCTAAAAACCTGTTTTCGCTTTGTCATTATGGAGTATTGTGTGTAGATAGATGAGTAAAAAAAAAAATTTTTTTTTAGAATTTGGCCGTAACGTAACAAAATGTGGAAAAAGTCAAGGGGTTTGAATACTTTCCAAATGCACTGTGTGTGGCCATATGCCTTGATGCCTTCACAATGCACCGGCTGAGAGGCTTCAATGTGTTTAGGATTTTTTTAAATAACTTATACATAACAAATTCTGCATATGCAATATTGAAAGAGAATACTCTAAGACAACCAGGAAGTATTAGAAAGGTAGTTCATGTATCATGGTATCCTATCAGAATAAAAACAGTGTTTCTTGTATTTTATAGCATGGCTTTAAATGTAAAGAGAGGAGAAAAGAACATTGACTTTTGTAAAACTGCATGTGTGCTGGAAAATCTGAAGGATAAGATGTATACATTGACACTGTCATACTGTTTGAGGTAGAATAAGGCTATTTGATTATTAGAAAAGATTGTGAAAAACAATAAAGGCCATAGACATACCCATGCAGTAGACTAACAGTACATCTTGACAGCCATTCACATGCAAAAAGGAAGCATTTTATTTTGGTCCCAAAGCTCAAACACACCAAACATTGTAGTCACACTAAATAACATATTAAAAATTCAAAACAACCAACGCCTCTCACTTTTGTGCCAACTGACTCATTCCAATTTAGTCATCCATGTAACCTCCTCTACTAAACAGACAACAGGCTATCTGCTATGATCTTGTGGTGGACAAGAACACAGTCCACTATAGTCCCATAAGTCAAAGTCGCAGTGAGAGACCATTTTTAAATGCATCCTTAGTGCTGAAACTCCCTATTGTGTTGGTGTGAGACTGGACTGGACCGAGGGTGCTCTCCCTCACCATCAAATCAAAAGGCAATCCTCCAGCGGCACACTGAATGTCGAACCGCTAGAGCGCATACCAAATGGCACCATATTCCCTACATAGTGCACCGCTTTTGACCAGAGGGCTACGCGCAAAAGTTGCGCACTAAATAGGGAAAAAGGTGCCATATGGGACTTACACATAATTACATGCACGGGGGGACTTGTGATCTTTTTAATTATTCTGTACTTCATTTCTATCCCACCATTCAAAACGCAACATGAAAATTGATTGCCTTGAAGATCCATCTTTATAATCTCTCCCAGGACCATAAATTATCCAATTTTGGGGCATAGAGGGGACAAGGCGTGGATGTGGAGACACAAGCGGATCTCTTTCATAGCCTATATCCGCCATCAGTAGCCCCAGCACCGGCCCTGGCTGTGAAGTGTTGGGGCTAATTAAATCGACTGCTCTCTTTGGGGCTGAAAATGGTGTAGCAAAAAGAAAAAGAAGTACACTTGTTATCTTGTGAACCCCTCAAACATATAAAAGATAGAAATCTCTTGAATGTCAGCGACGGAGATGGAATTAACAAGGGATCGTTTTATTGTTGCAGAAGGTCGTTAAGGCTGCAGATAGACCGGGGTAATTATGGAAATGATCTCCCCGGCTCTGCGAAATGTTTTCGCGCTTCCATACGGACTGGAGAGCCGTTCAATCAGCTGCTCTCGTGGGAAAGTTCAGCCATAACTGCAAGTGTATCAGCAAAATCAAATTAAGCAAAGAGATTCCATTAGTATTTATAGCCTAGAGGCATTTGTAAAAGTACAGAGCCAGTGAAGTTATGTGAGACTGAAGAGAGGAGAATTATTGTTTATCGCAAAGCCCATACCTAAGACACACACATGGGTAATGAATTGAAGCCATTGATTGCATCTTTAAAGAGAAATATGGAGGGATGTGTAAAATATTGATGTTCTTGTGCGTGACTTTGGACTCAAATATTTATATTGTTATTGATATGTATATGCAATATGGATAAGTACATGCATGTACATATAGATAAACATTCCATAAATACATCTACAAAATATCTGAATCAATATATTAAACAAACACGCCGTGGGACAGTGGACATTTGTCAGTCTTTCTTTGAGGTATTTTGAATCATGCATTATTAGGCTGTTTGTGTTTTCACCCTGATGTTCATTTATATTTGTGTTTTCACCCTGATGTTCATTTATATTTATGTTTTCACCCTGATGTTCATTTATATTTGTGTTTTCACCCTGATGTTCATTTATATTTGTGTTTTCACCCTGATGTTCATTTATATTTATGTTTTCACCCTGATGTTCATTTATATTTATGTTTTCACCCTGATGTTCATTTATATTTATGTTTTCACCCTGATGTTCATTTATATTTATGTTTTCACCCTGATGTTCATTTATATTTATGTTTTCACCCTGATGTTCATTTATATTTTTGCCGAACTGCAGAACAAGATTTAAAGATCAGCAAAACAATGACAATTATGTTAATTTGATTTACCTTGATGAAACTCTTCAACAGTCTTGAAAATGAAAAGTTTAGCCTTGTCTGACTTGACCAATAATCATTCATCTCTTGAACCAACATGACATTTTACCATATTAAGCCTCTACTCTCATTTTAATTAACTACATTAGTTTATCGAAGCAATGGAGATCTAACGTCACCATGCACCAGAGGAGGAGCTACCTGTAGAGGAGGGGCTCGTTGCAATGGATGGAATGGAATCAATGGAATGGAATCAAACGTGTGGTTTCCATATGTTTGATGTGTTTGATACCTTCCTGTGATTCCATTCCAGTCATTACAATGAGACCGTCCTCCTATAGCTCCTCCCACCAGCCTCCTCTGCCATGTACATAAAACAAAACTAAACATGGCATTTCCGTTTTAGGATTTCCCAGGTAAGGAATACTAGACGAATTATATTTTATAAAGCAACAAGCAACAACAACGGGAAATATTTAGGCAAACGGCCTACAGTATGTAAATCTTATTGAAAGTGATTTAAATGTTGTTGTTTTGATCTCATAATGGAAACAACATCAGCAGTCTATTCTCACAGTCACAAGGGAATCTGCTCCTCAGTGGCACCATGGATCTTTCGTTACAGGCCCCCAGTGACACCCCTCAATAGTCGATTACAGCACGTGCTTTCATATACAAAGATTTCCCCTCATCATCCCCAATCCAGGTAATTGGGTTTTGGAGCTAGCAAGGTAAATCCGGTTAAAACGTGGCTCTGCAGAGAATCTGATTATTAGAAGCAGCCACCTCTTGGAGAAGGTAATTTACTGTTATAGATATATGTGTGCATCAATACGCAAGACGAGATTGAGTTCAAGGGTCAGTACAAGTGCCATGCGGAATACACTACATTACCAAGCTAAAGAATGACAGTTTCCTTTAACATAAATTACAGGTAATGGGAGTTGTCGTTTTATCTTTGGCTATCTTGTAAAGGCTTTAAAGAGGCATTGTCTCAAATGTAAACATTAAAATGGCCTGGACATAGACAACGTGCAGTAGGAGTTTCGCAGAGTCTCTCATTCGATATAAAATCCAAGTGGCTCTATGGATTAGTGTTGGTAGATTCCATTTCTCATGTTTCAATCACCCCATTTATAAATATCATCAGATTAATATATCCCTTTATTCACAGGAGGCAAAGTGCAACGGAATAAATACCAAAACGACACCACTAACCCAATAACTACCAAACCTCCACATGAACCCCTCTTGTACTTGGGAATTATTTATATTACACGGTAAATAAATGTATGTGTTAATTTTCAATGAATAATTGTCTCCCAAAGATCACACAATCCAAAACAGCATGCCTGCATTTCAATATTAGATACTGTACTGTTTCTCTTAAATTTGTATTAAAATAATTTTCTGTTAAGTGTATTAGATTTCAATGTATTTTTATCCGTCTACAGGCCTGTTCTAGTTAGCAGCATTTTTAGCCAAGGTGGTGCGATGAGGGACATTGCGTATGACGTGTAATTTGTGCTGTTTACAACCTACTGTACTCAAATAACACTTTCTGGTAGTGCTAATGTGCAACTTGAGCCCTCATCTAAATGACAATAAAATCTACAAACCGGGTGACATTGCACATACTTAACAAGACACATTGGCATGTTAATCCATCTTACATTTAGCAGGAGGTGTCACTTTCCCACCCTCGCACCATTCCACATCGCGAGCCTTCATGGGGAACTCCAAGCATCGAACACTTTCGTATTCGAACTAATGATGAGTCTTTAGAGAGCAGAGAGACTGCAACCATTGCGTTGGTTTTACTCGACAGGCTACTATCTTGGAAATGTGGGACGATAGAAGATGCATTATGAAAACAAACCAACAACATTTCAATCAATGTCAATAAGATCTCTATGTTGTTGCATGTTAATACGTAGCGGAAAATCCAATTATTCGATGTTGAAAGCACGATCTCGACACATGACGTTTTAATGTAGCCTAGAAATGAGTACCATTTCAATGTAAATGTAAGTATATCACTAATGCACATAATGCGTGTGGGTTAAACATAGGCCTACTATTTTTATCGAAATATGTAGGCAAACTAATGAATGACAATCTCACTAAAAAGCCCATAACAAATGTCCCTGAAATATGTATTTCATGTACTTTTGAGTGGCCTAATTATTGAATAAATAAATAAATAATTTGATAAATAACGTTAAAACAATATTCGCCAAAACGCTTCACATACAGATTGTTATTCCCTCAAGATGATAACAGTATAGGCCTAATCGTTGTACACCAGTCATTATGAAGTGTAGGCTACTAACATATCTCACCAGTCTCTCACGGTGTTGGAGTCTATATCACCTATTGGACCTTGTTCAGCATTTAGGTGAAAAGGTGAAATTTAGATACTGCATTTGAGGGCACCTTCAATAATCTATAGCTAAGACCTACAGTAAACTGTATGTTGATTAGGTCTACACAACTCTCAGTTGTCTTGAATCCATGGGTTAGGTGTTGATAATCGCATCACTGTATGGTCGAAAAGGTCAACAAAGAAAATCGTTACAAAAATCTAGCAATGGTCTTGTCAATCTTTTGGCATAACACGAAAAACAAAAACATTGCTTTTCCAATTTTACTTCACAAACATTTCTGTTTTGAAAAAAATACTTTATTTAATAAATAACAGATTGGCCGCTTATTTTTTAGGAAGGACATTATCGAAATATACTGAAGAGGAGCAATATGAAGAAAATTAATTGATAATTTTTTCATTGCCAATCCCTTTCATATCCATCACCAGCGCCAGCTCCACATCTCAGGTGTTCGAACTCAGGTGTCCATTCGATAAATCATCTATAGACCTATAGCCACCAGGCAGTGATATTGTCCATGTTGTTTCCTCTTGGCTTTTAACCGTATCTTCCTGTCATTTTGTATTTTGTATACCAAAGCAATTATGTCGTTATTCTGGCGCATCTGCAGAGCGCGACTCGCATTCTCAGTTTGGCCCCTTTGTGCATTGTTGTGACTGCACGAGGCTCCAGGATGATTCTACAAAAGGGACGGTTAAAAATGAGCTACATCATATTGTTTGACAGAAAGTTGCAGGTTGATAGAGTGGATTCTTCAAGGGGGTGAAAATGGCGAATTCCCAAAAAACGGCTGAGATCCTGCCTTCTGGTGGGTATAGCCTTGAGGGAATCACGGTGTCGACCGTGAAAAATCTAATTAGAGCTCGCATTTAAATGAAAAGTCATTTTTTAACTCAAGTATGACGTGGACACTTCGCTCTTCCTAGATGAAAAGAACAGTTTTACAGAGAATGGCTCATTTTTCTTAAATGTGGCATGCTGATCATTCGGTGACGTAAAATAATTAACATAATAGCCGTAATTAAAAGCGCGCTAACAATTCCATTAATTCATCATAACGTTTTACTAACTTTCTGACCCAACTACTCTCCCATAATTAATTAAATGAGTTGCCTTTCAAAAATCTGTTTTCAAACGAATAGTTTTCACGTTAGGCTTTTGTTTAAACCATCTTGATTAGCGTGGTTAAACTCATCTCAACCTTACATAAAGAAATCACCAAATACATTCCGAAATGAGCTGTGGCGAGTGCCAAACAGATACAGGCATAGTGCTGATGATGCCAGGATCCTTAGCTCTTAATCCGCAACAGCTCCAAGTTTTACATAACTTATTTACTGGAAGGAAATGGTTTAAAATAATGAGAAAGCATCCTTTGATTCTGCCCAAGAATCATAACCAAGAAGAACGCACTGAGTCTTCTGTCAATGATTCGCGTTCCTCTGTGGAAAATAACACATTATTCGATGTCTAGGGCGTTTAGGCTGTTTTATTTTTGTGTTTTTATTCAGTAACAGTGGAAATAATGCAGCAGTATGTCTTATACAAGTACCGAGGATTAATATATGTTTGTGCGTAATTAATATATGGCCATGCGTAATTATACGCCCCATTATTGGTTTCAATTGCAGCCGCGTCTTTCCGTCCCGTTCCCATTCTAGGAATCTGTTTTCCTTCAGAGCACACATTCTCTCGCTCTCCCTCTTTCTGCCACACCTTTCAATTTCATCCTCGTCTCTTTTTATTTAAGCAATTTAATTAGGCAGAAATTCTATACCGTTTTGCTATCTGGGAGGTATTTGTTTCTGACCTTCCTGTGGTAATCACATTTGCAACGCGGCGACGCGGTGACTGTATCCGCTCTGTCACCTGCTATCTGCTATCGCTACCGCGTCCTCTAATGGTTCATGGTGGAGAGAGTTAGCTTATTATTCTAAAAGGTTTTTGTCGGGCTAAGCCGTGCATGTGTGCTTAAATGTACATTTCATTAACAAACTGCAAAGATATAAAAGCGGATTTGTGAGGCTTCAAAAGATCACAGGGAGGACGGGTTCGATCTCCTATCACCTAGTTACATTGTCTGTCTTTCACGACACGCTGCATCTCGGATTTAAAGACGAAGGAGCCTTTTAGGATAGCCTACACCTGTTTCTAAACGTTTCTGAGATGCCCAAATCAAAATAACATACCATAGTATTACTCCCCCAAACAAACAATATGATGTATATATATACACAATATAGTGAACAATGAAACAAACATGTTACGCAAACAGTTGCGTAGTGTCAGTGTAAATTATATATAGGACTGAATGGGTGAGCTGTGATTTCATCTGCTAAGTAGCCCGGTATTGATAGACTCCACATCACACAGGTCACCGGGTGCATGCCTGAGCAAGAGATTAGCACAATGCATGTCTAATCGGGGGTCTTGTCCCTTTTCACTGCGACACCATTATTAACGATATGATTTAATTAAGACGACTTTTATTCAAACAAAAGGAGCAGCCACGTCAAAGGTGCAAGCACTAGGCACGAGCCCCCTATGCCAGGTAGAATTAAAGGATAGAGATAGAAGAACGTGGAGGTCGCGGCCGCGAGGCGCTTGTTTTTAGATTAAATGTCATCCAAACACTCAATAACAAAATACAGGCTCGGGAATGAGGAATTTAATTATATTAGAATTGATGTAATATTAGATACTGAAATTGTAAAATATGTATTAGTAAAGGCCCATTTTCGATGTACCTAGCCTATATAATCCGAGGAAATTGTTATAAATAACAGAGCTATAATCTGGACTATTTCTAGCAACGTAAAATATTTCAAATATAATGGTTATAATATTGTAATAATATTGAACAATTATCAAATTAAAATAATCATAATATTTGTATTAATTTAGGCCTAATTGAGTTATTACAATAGTTGTATTTGTTGACCTAAATAAAGATGATGTGATCTACATAATAGTGTTTATAAGCAAATAATCTAAGTATTTGTGGTGGTGTCTGAGGGAATTGTGGTTAGTGGTAGCGAAATCCTCACAGAACAATGCCAATGTGCACAGATTGCTGTTTAGCTTTTCAATGGAGACCAGAAGAGGAGCTTTGAACTGAGCAAAACTTGTCATGGTACTGCTACTCCGTTCCCATTGTAAAGTAATTTACACATTTTTGTTAGTTCTAATAGAGGGGTGATAAGAATAATTGCTTCTGTTGTCAATTAAAATATATTTTCATTACGACAGGAGGTGTTTCAGACGGAATCAATAGGAAGTTATATTGCTTTGTGGCACATATATAGAGAATCTAAGATAGGAAGATACTATTGTTTTATTTATTCACAACAAAGCAAGGGCAGCTTTTGTAAATTAGCAATGAACATGTCCTATTTTAAATAGATAAACAGTGCTACGTGTCTGCCCGACCATCATCAGCCTATTTGCAGGCTATTATCAGAGCAGGGATGGTAATGATACTTATCCTGACCCCCTCCACTCCACTCCACTACAATGACATCGGACAACATTTCTCACACAACGCAGGAAACGTTTAAACTTCTGTATTCGTTTCTACATCCTTTCTTGTGAACAGCCCATATACACTGCGCACCTTCATGGTTGTGAATGGGGCCTTTGCATTCACCCGGTCCCGCATTTCCTACTTTTTCATATGCTAACACATGCAATGATTAGGTCGTTAACACCTCTGGCAAAACCCGTTGACAATTATTTATTTATTCTTTTCCATGGTTGTTTTCAGTATCCTTCTCACCTTCGACAAATCCACGGAATTAATCGTTTGAATATAGCCTTACATTCCATGGTGAAATTTAAACTAGATTTTAGTTAGTATAATAGTAAAAAAAATAATACTAAGTAGGCTGTCTTTCACCAAAGGGTCTTATGCTTAAAGTAATAATTACACGTGAAGTCATTTGGGTATGGAGAAGGCAACTAAGAATTATAGACTCTCTTTTCCAATTTAATAAAAATGATTATATCCCATGCAACATAAAGACGAGCACACAATAATAACTAGAAGATATTCAATTAACTTAGCTGTCGACGTTTTCATTCCGCCGCTTTCAACACAAGCAATTTGTTTAAGCAAAGTTAAGATTTGGTTTTAGTGCAGCCGGGAGATATAATGCGCATCAGATCTTTCAATCATGTAGGCCACTTTTCACCCCCCACCCACCCACCAACCCACCCACTACCGTTAAATGGTCTATGACGGACGAACACAGACAGAAAGTAGTGGAAAGCAGCATTACTGTTGTCCCTTTGTTGACAAATCCATGAAACAACTTCAGTTTGCATGGTTTAGCAGGGGACGTCTGACGTCACCCAATCACGTGGCGGCACTGATAGTATATCTTAAACTGAAAAAGTAATCTATCAGACAGTCCTTAAAACCGGCTTTAAAAGCATATGTCATTTTGACTTCGCACTCTTAAACCACTCTTACTAGGAAATAGCGATCGAAGGACACCGAGGCGTGAAGCGCACACACCAAAACCCTTAAGAAGACGACTAGGCTACTTCACTGGAGAAATATTTTCTGAAGTTTAAGTTTCTCTGGCAGGCCGGTCTGACCTGCATTTAGAATCCGGCGACATCCGATCTGACCGCAACGGACGGGCCGCGCGCGCACCCTCACCTAGATCCCTGGTTGTTCTTCGGTAAAGTAAGCTGTGATGACCCTGTCTGGTGGCAACAGTGCCAACGACATGTCCGGTCAGACGGTGCTCACTGCCGAGGATGTGGATATCGACGTGGTCGGCGAAGGCGATGAGGGAATGGAGCGGGACAGCGACTGCGACAGCCAGGGGGGCATGCACGACCACTCGGAGGAGGTGGAGGAGATAGAAGTGAAGGACATGTCCGGGAGTCCCTGCGAGAGCGCCGGGGAGGGAGAGACCAAAGCGGACGGCACTGAGAGCGTGTCGGGTGCCATGAGCAGCAAGCCGAAAAACAGTCTAGTGAAGCCCCCCTACTCCTACATCGCGCTCATCACCATGTCGATACTCCAGAGCCCGCAGAAGAAACTCACACTCAGCGGGATCTGCGAGTTTATCAGCAGCCGGTTCCCGTATTACCGAGAGAAGTTTCCAGCCTGGCAGAACTCTATCCGCCACAACCTGTCGCTGAACGACTGCTTCGTGAAAATCCCCCGGGAGCCGGGCAACCCTGGTAAGGGCAACTACTGGACCCTGGACCCACAATCGGAAGATATGTTTGACAACGGCAGCTTCCTCAGGAGGAGGAAACGATTCAAGAGGCACCAGCCAGACATTCTCAGGGACCAGACAGCCCTCATGATGCAAAGTTTTGGGGCTTACAGTATTGGGAATCCTTACGGACGTCACTATGGAATTCACCCAGCCTACACCCATCCAGCGGGGATGTACCCTTACATGCACCCAGTAGGTCCCATGCTTCCCCCGACTGTCCCTCTCTTGTCCTCCGCTGAGCTGAACAGAAAAGCCTTCAACTCTCAGCTCAGCCCCAGCCTACAGATGCAGCTGAACAGTCTGAGCACCGCGTCTATGATCAAGTCCGAGCCCTCCAGTAGACCGTCTTTCAGTATAGAAAACATCATCGGGGTATCCACTTCCTCTAGTGCACAGACTTTCATGCGGCCTCCGGTGACTGTTCAGTCTGCGTTGTTGAGCGCACATGGCCTAACCAGGACAACAGCAGCTATTGCACCAATTCTTAGCATGCCATCTAATATCATGTCGGGACAGTTTTTACCCTCAGTAACGGCAGTGTCCAAATGGCCTCAATAGTCTCAATAAAAGACTCACTTTTCTAGAGACTTGGGGGGGAGACTGTACAGCACGAAATAGGCATGCAGCGCTGGAAGGTGTCAACCCATCTGTAGCCATGTAAAGACTAAACAAAGAGACAACAGCAAAGGAATGATATCTGTACAGGTAATATTTGTACATATTTGTAAAAATAAATACTTTTACTTGTTTGACTTTTACTTATTTTATTTCGTTGTTTGAACTGTACAACAATTGTAGTTATAGACGAGCTTTCCTGATATTATTTTATATTTGATTTTGTAACTGGTAGCTAGCTCACTGTTAGTTTAAAATAATCAACACTTTTGCTTTGATTTTTCATACATGATACAACATGTTCTTATTCTAAGTCTGGACAAATGGTCTGTTAATAAATTGAAATATATGTATTCTATGTATCTCTATTGTGTTGTAAACTGGAATCATTTGTTAATAAATCTAAAGAAAGAAGCATTAGCAGTATTCATTTTCTTTATGTAGTTTTTGAAATGTCTGATAGGTCTGCTTTGTGATAGTTATTGAAACGTCTCTAATTGAAGTAGGAAATAATCGGAAAAGTCCCTGGGATATGACAAAATATCAGTACAGGTTTTGTAAACAAATAGGTATAAATGTTACCACATTAAACAATCAAAACAAGATTACAAACCAGCTGCATTTAATTTAAGGCCAATAATAAAGGTAGGCCTCTGAAACTCGAAACTTGAATATTTTTATTGCTACGACAATTAAGTGAGAGTGTAATGACGTGTTTATTACCGCGAGCAAGTAATGAATGAATCAACTGAAACACAGGCCATTTCCCATAGGCCTAGTTCAAATGTAATATCTCTTAATATTAAATATGGCTATAGATATTACAAATTAGGAAATGTTTACTTTAGTTTAATATCAATTCATTATACATTTCAATTTATAGTTACATTCAACTGTTTTAAAGTTATTTTGTTGTTTATTATGATATAATCTTGTTATCATTTGGCATGACAATAACTAGGCTACATCATTATAGCCGTTTTCTGCTACTACCTTATGATGGCTTATTTACAGATGTCAAAACAATTAAATAGATTTGATTTTGAATACCATATAGGCCTAAATACTAATCAGGAATTAGGCTACTTATAAGGCCACAGAACGCAGGATTCTGCCTCGTTATTTTATTACAGACAAAACTTCAAAACAAACATGAAATCATTAGAACTGGTATGAAAATGATTTTGGTGGATCAAAATAGTAAAACATTTGATGATCAATAAGCTGTTACTAATGTTTTCACTAACATTACTAACATGAAAATGAGAGTGGATTCACTCATGAGAAATGTTAGATGCAGTGCAGATGCTCTTTAGCCTAACTGGTAAATGCCGAGACATTATGGTATCATATTACAAGAGAAACCGAGAAGATATAAAATATGTTTGCATGTTGCTACTATAAAAGTAACACTTAATTTCACAGTTGTGTCTGGCTAATCAGTTTTACACAAACAGCAAATGGTCGATGGTGTGTGTGGCCGGTGTCGATGCACAGGGGCTAGGGGGCTATTTTTAACTGATACTCATGGGAACAGAGAAAGGACTCTCTTCTTGAATTCACTTTCAGTCTGAAGAAGCTGCTGAGGCAGTGCTTCTCAATGACACTGGATAACGGGGCGCCCATTCTACGACTGGCTCCTTATTCCTTCAGATGAGACTACATTTTTATGCGCATTGCTCTGATGCCTCGCGTCAAAGCACAGTTTGATATCACATACCGCCGGTGATTTACAGGACGTAGCGATGCAGGGGCTTCTCTTTTAAATAAAGCCCAGCTATAGATCTAATATGACGGCATACAAGCATTCATAGCCAGGCCTACTGGCGTGCGAGGACAAATAATGTATTGAAATGTAGACCTTCGGGCTTCTTTGTGAGGAGAGATTTGTAAAGGGAGCTAGGCCTACGTTCACTTCGATAGGCTGTTGATCCCATAATATCTTAATGCAATGTCTAATCGAAATGTGAATAAATGCTGCTTATCAACCGACGGTTGTTCATTCAAATGTTTACATCATTTTTAATTGCCAAGCTGGTTATTTTCCAACAAAACTATGCCTAACAAATGCATAAAGGAGATTATGGTAGTAATTATGAGACACATATAGACATATGTGTCTCATAATTACTACCATAATCTCCTTTATGTCTTAGGTAAAAGCAATACATGATCATTGAGTAGACATTATAACATTTGCTCTCTAGCAAAACCAAAACACCTGAGAAAATATATGCCATGCAATTACGGTATTAGTTTGTTAAGAAGATATCTTTATTCAATGGAGACATTCTGCTCAAACATTCTGTTAATTTACTGTTCAAACAATGTAATGTAGCCCACAATAACACACACATAACCGTGTCACAGCAATGACTTGTGAAAATCGCTAGGTGGCGTTTATTGACACCTTTATTCTTGTGCAAAGCGATTTAAACACAGAAATATCAGGCCTACATATCCTTCCAGGAGCATTACATGGGCGATTATCAGACATCAGTTGGCGTAAGTGGGCTATACTGAGTGGTTTGGGTCGATCTTATTTATCGTGAAGTAAGGACACTGAAACTGTTTAGATTCAACGGGTTTTAATTGTGTGTCTATTTTAGGGGCAGCTGGTAGGAAAGAGTTGACTCTTTAACAAGTGCAAGGTTATAATAGATCCCTGCTTTTTATATACCTGACGTCAAGTAATAACCTTCGATGGGTATTGCAACTGTGGACATCCGGAGCTCCTCGAGTTATTACCTAGGTAGCCTATCAAGTTCTGCATATTCACAGAGACACACTGACACACTGGGCTGCAAACTCATTTTGACATTTCACAATCCTCAAAGTAATTGGCTGCATAATGTAAGCCTAAATATTAGGACAAAGTTGATACCTTTACATTGTATTCTTGTACAGTCTCAAGTTGCCTGGACGGACTGCTGTGTAGGATTTGTAAGTCGTTTCATATTGTGCCCAAAGACAGAATTGCCTTTCCTATAATACATTATTTGAAATGGAACGAAATGGGAGCCCATATGAAGGTAGACTATTTAGACTTGAAATAAGACACAAAAAAGCCTATTTATGGAAAATAATAACGAGAACATTGTATTAATAACATTCTAGTAGACTACTATCTCAAATGTGGTGAGGCTAATAATCATACTGACATATGCTACATCTTCTCCAACGAAATGGCTTACAACAAGCGAAGGATGATGACCTGTGCTCAAATGTTTGGATGCATTTCCGTTTTAGGGAGGCCTCAAAGCCTACAGCATAGGGAAATGGAAAGCGGGATACCTTGTCAGTTGTACAACTGAATGCTTTCAACTGAAATGTGTCTTCCGCATTTAACCCAAGCCCTCTGAATCCGAGAGATGCGGGGGCTGTATAGAGCTCTGTTGAAAGTTTCTGGGCTTTGTAGATAGCGCGGCGCTCACACTCACACACAACGCTGACCTTTGTAGCTGCACCTGCTCTCGAGCGCTGCACAGGTGGGTTGTATGGGTAGTGAGAACAAGCGGTTCCCACAACCCCCGAAACACACTCAACACTGACAGCACAAACAGCATGGACCACCACAGAGGTTCTCATAATCTACTTGACATAACATAAATAGTTTTTAATTACTACAGAAGGTACATTTGGACTTTAAACGAAATCTTTGCTGAGCAGCATCAGCAAAAGCATTTTGAGTGAAAAATCGAATAATATTTACACAGTAGTCTATTCTTCATTTTGTTAGCCACGTTTTTTGTAAATGGATGTTCATTCACAGTTGTGTCATGTGTATAAATGTCCTACATGTTTGTTTTTCACATCTACTAGGCCTACAATACATAAAACAAAGAACACAAGCCAATTAGGATAAGTACACAAAGAAAGAGGGGCTTTACAGGCCTTCTTCTTCTGGTGGACAGCAAACACATTGGATACTCACAAAAAAACTAACTCTCTAATATGGAGCTCAAATATCTCAAATATTGCAGATGATATGACACATTCCCACTCTATTTTCTACTGCCTATAATCTTTGTTAGCTATAAAACGTGTTTCAGTTGGGAATGTTCATTTTATCTACCTTTTTTTTTACAAGGAAGAATACTTCATTCATCCATTTTCCAGATGACACATTGCTTAAATTCCAGGTGAGGCATTCCCACAATAACCTCTCTGTTTTGTAGACCTATTTCCCACTGTTTCTTTAAAAAATCAGACTACTTTATTGATTCATTTCCCTTGTCCGAGGACAAGTGTTTGAGTTGATCCAAAGCGCAATTTACTGGGAGTGTGTGTGTGTGCGTGCGTGTGTGTGTAATGAAATCTACAAATACATTTCAATAATTACCTCTGATCTATGACAAATGGTCAATAATGAACTGTGTTTATTACCTGTGCAAATACAACAAAATGGTTACACATTATTATTATGGTTGCATACCTGGTTGTTGCTTTAACTTCCACTGTCATTTTGCTATTACAATGTTGCTATTGTCATGATACTATGTTAGTTACTTAGCTACTTACTTCATTCATCTCTTTATCCAGTAAAGTCCAGAAACATTATCAGTCTTTGGTCAGCCTGATGATGATGATGATGAGGGTACTTCATGCCTTTATCTCCTTCTCCACAACCGTTCCCCACTCCATATAGGATTGGTAGGAAACATAGGTAAAGTAAAAACCATAGACTCCAGTGGCATTTGCACACAAAGCACAAGGATGAATTGGTTCATCTCCTTCTCCACAACCATGGCCCTCTCTATTCCATTGTGGCACATGTGTTGGTGTAAATAAAACTATTATCTATCTATCCATCTATCCATCCATCCATCCATCCATCCATCCATCCATCCATCCATCTTCAGCTGAAGTTGGAAGTTAACATACACCTTAGCCAAATACATTTAAACTCAGTTTTTCACAATTCCAAACATTTAATCCTAGCAAAAATTCCTGGTTTTAGGTCAGTTAGGATAACCACTTCATTTTAAGAATGTGAAATGTCAGAATAATAGTAGAGAGAATGATTTATTTCAGCTTTTATTTCTTTCATCACATTCCCAGTGGGTCAGAAGTTTACATACACTCAATTCATATTTGGTAGCATTGCCTTCAAATTGTTTAACTTGGGTCAAACGTTTTGGGTAGCCTTCCACAAGCTTCCCACAATAAATTGGGTGAATTTTGGCCCATTCCTCCTGACAGAGCTGGTGTAAACGGAGTCAGGTTTGTAGGCCTCCTTGCTCGCACACACTTTTTCAGTTCTGCCCACAAATGTTCTATAGGATTGAGGTCAGGGCTTTGTGATGGCCACTCCAATACCTTGACTTTGTTGACCTTAAGCCATTTTGCCACAACTTTGGAAGTATGCTTGGGGTCATTGTCCATTTGGAAGACCCATTTGCGACCAAGCTTTAACTATTTTTGCTTCATCAGACCAGAGGACATTTCTCCAAAAAGTATGATCTTTATCCCCATGTGCAGTTTCAAACCGTAGTCTGTTTTTTTTAATGGTGGTTTGTGAACAGTGGCGTCTTCCTTGCTAAGCGGCCTTTCAGATTATGTCGATATAGGACTTGTTTTACTGTGGATATAGATACTTTTGTTCCTGTTTCATCCAGCATCTTCACAAGGTCCTTTGCAGTTGATTTTGGATTGATTTGCACTTCTCGCACCGAAATACGTTCATCTCTAGGGGACAGAACGTGTCTCCTTCCTGAGCGGTATGACGGCTACGTGGTCCCATGGTGTTTATACTTGCGTACTATTGTCTGTACAGATGAATGTGGTACCTTCAGGCATTTGGAAATTGCTCCCAAGGATGAACCAGACTTGTGGAAGTCTACCATTTTGTTCTGAGTCTTGGCTGATTTCTTTTGAATTTCCCATGATGTCAAGCAAAGAAGCACTGAGTTTGAAGGTAGGTCTTGAAATACATCCACAGGTACACCTACAATTGACTCAAATTATGTCAATTAGTCTATCAGAAACTTCTAAAGCCATGACATCATTTTCTGGAATTTTCCAAGCTGTTTAAAGGCACAGTCAACTTAGCGTATGTAAACTTCTGACCCACTGAAATTGTGATACAGTGAATTATAAGTGAAATAATCTGTCTGTAAACAATTGTTGGAAAAATGACTTGTGCCATGTACAAAGTAGATGTCCTAACCGACTTGCCAAAACTGCAGTTTGTTAACAAGAAATTTGTGGAGTAGTTGAAAAACAAGTTTTAATGACTCCAACCTAGGTGTATGTAAACTTCCGACTTCAACTGTATCTATCAATTTCTCTATCTATCCATTTCTCTATCCATCTATCTATCTACCTTCATGTATCATTCCAAACATGAAGGTAAAGAAACAACCAAAGCCTGGGTCTGTGACTGAAATGACATCCTATTCCCTATATAGTGCACTAGTGAATAGGGTGCCAGTTTGGACATTGTGCATTGTCAAGCAAGACGTGGAAAGCCTTCATTATAGCATTATAGCCGGGGTGACAAGCCAGGCCAGATCATAGACAGTAAATGTAGATACAGCAGTTATTGAATATTTAAAAGGCAGAGATTAAGCAATAAATGACAGAGTAAAGCTGGCACACCAGGGTATTAATAACTAATGGCCACCAATGAGTTATAGGCTTCTCATTGTAATGAAAGTGTCATTGCAAATCAGCAGTTGTCCAAGGTTATTATTATTTATAAATAATTGATGCATGAACCACAAAGAAGTGATGTGTTTCATCCAACAACTTCCCACCCCTCGGAATGGAAACATAGACATGGTTGTAGATGTCACTAGACTGAAAGGTCATACAGGATGTGCCTCTGGGCAGATAGACAGTATACTGGGGGTGACAACAAGCACCTTGGTACTGATATTGTGCGACAGAATTTACATATTCATAAACTACCTCCTATTGCTGTCACATATTGTTACCTCTCTTGTTTGTCAATCCTTCATAGAGAATCATGCATTGTCATAGCACTCACTGAAGTCTCAGACTATAGGCATTGTTTTATCATGTGGGTCAAAATAATGGCTAAAATTAGTCTACTAGTTAATGTAACCTCAAAACAACTGTCTAAGCCCACGTGGCCAATTACTTTTATTTAACCCTCATTCAACTAGGTAAGTCAGTTAGAACAAATTCTTATTTACAATGACGGCCTACCCCGGCTAAACCCTGATGATGTTGGGCCAATTGTGTGCCGCACTATGGGATTCCCAATCACGGCCGGATGTGATGCAGCGTGTATTCGAACCAGGGACTGTAGTGACACCACTTGCACTGAGATGCAGTGCCTTAAACTGCTAAGCCACTCGGGAGCCCCTTAGAAAAAAAAGTGTTCCAAAAAGGTTCTTCAGCTGTCCCCATAGTGGAACCCTTTTTTGGTTCCAGGTAGAAACCGTTTGGGTTACAGGTAGAACCCTCGGTGGAAAGTGTTTTTACATGGAACCCAGAAGGGTTATACCTAGAACCAAAAAGGGTTATTCAATGGGTCCTCTATGGGGACAGCCGAAGAAACCTTTTAGGTTCTAGATAACACCTTTTTCTAAGAGTGTATTGGTTAGCCTACTTGTGGAAAAACTGGTTCCTTCAATGTCCAAATCACATATTTGAACAAATAGCCAAAGTAGCTAAATCCTTCACTATCAATCTTCTTTCCGTCACTATTTGTGCATATTGACATATAATGTGATAATGTCGGTTTCGGTTTATTCTGCTTTTGATTGAAATCGAATATTCTCTATCGTCAGCATCATCCAGCTCTGACCAAAAAAGAACCGAATTACCACGATACGTCATCAACCGGCGCCTGCGCTGACGTGTTCAGGAAGTGTAAACAACAATCCTGCACGGAAGCTGCAATATGCATCGAGAATTATAGCATTTCGTTGCCAATAATAAAGCTGTTGTATAGTATCGGTCATGGAGAACTGGAGCCTTGTGTCCATTTGTGTTTTGTTCGGTCTTACGGCAAGATGGGCTGTATCCTTGAACTCTTATTCAGGTAGGAAGTGGACCGTAGCAAGCTAGCTTTATGCTAATGTTGCACCTGCATGGCTCACTGACAGCCCCCTGTTTCATAGCTACATAGTTAGCTAGAAATCCTAGCCAGCTTGCATTGTAAACTTGTCAAATTGTTGATTTTGAGTGGTAAAATGCAACCGGTATTTTGGTGAAATGATTATGCACATTAGCTTGCTAGAGCTTACTAGCTAGCCACTGTTTAACAGCAGGACTGTAATCTCGTTCTCTGCATATTTCATATAGCTGGCTAGCTATTATTATTCAGCAGCATTTTTACCCATTTCTCTTATTTTCAGGGGCAGGCAAACCACCCATGTTTGGGGACTACGAAGCCCAAAGGCACTGGCAAGAAGTGACATACAATCTGCCTGTTCATGAATGGTTGGTCTATGCAGCTGTCTATGGTCCTGTCTTGCATCTTTGTGTGTTTTTATAAAGTTTCTAAGCAATAGTTAGGATAACTTAATGTTGTTTTCATCCTTCAGGTACTTCAACACTACAGACAACAACCTAAACTACTGGGGTTTGGACTATCCCCCTCTCACAGCCTACCACAGCCTGCTCTGTGCATATGTGTAAGTCTGAGGGCACACACACAAACATCAGGATCATGGGTTTGATTTCCGCTGGGGCCACCGTATGAAAATGTATGCACACAGTACTGCAATATATATATTATGAATGTTATCATTATTATATTACTTTGTTGTGCTTTCCTGCAGGGCCAAGCTGATAAACCCAGACTGGGTGGAGTTGCATGCGTCTCGAGGTCATGAAAGCTATGGACATAAGTTGTTTATGAGAGCCACAGGTAAGACTGCTGACAGACAGGTTAAAGAACAGTACACATCAACACTACTGAAATACAGGTTAAAGAACAGTACACATCAACACTACTGAAATACAGGTTAAAGAACAGTACACATCAACACTACTGAAATACAGGTTAAAGAACAGTACACATCAACACTACTGAAATACAGGTTAAAGAACAGTAAACATCAACACTACTGAAATACAGGTTAAAGAACAGTAAACATCAACACTACTGAAATACAGGTTAAAGAACAGTACACATCAACACTACTGAAATAAAGGTTAAAGAACAGTAAACATCAACACTACTGAAATAAAGGTTAAAGAACAGTAAACATCAACACTACTGAAATACAGGTTAAAGAACAGTACACATCAACACTACTGAAATAAAGGTTAAAGAACAGTAAACATCAACACTACTGAAATACAGGTTAAAGAACAGTACACATCAACACTACTGAAATACAGGTTAAAGAACAGTAAACATCAACACTACTGAAATACAGGTTAAAGAACAGTACACATCAACACTACTGAAATACAGGTTTAAGAACAGTACACATCAACACTACTGAAATACAGGTTAAAGAACAGTACACATCAACACTACTGAAATAAAGGTTAAAGAACAGTAAACATCAACACTACTGAAATACAGGTTAATGAACAGTACACATCAACACTACTGAAATACAGGTTAAAGAACAGTAAACATCAACACTACTGAAATACAGGTTAAAGAACAGTACACATCAACACTACTGAAATACAGGTTAAAGAACAGTACACATCAACACTACTGAAATACAGGTTAAAGAACAGTACACATCAACACTACTGAAATACAGGTTAAAGAACAGTACACATCAACACTACTGAAATACAGGTTAAAGAACAGTACACATCAACACTACTGAAATACATGTTAAAGAACAGTACACATCAACACTACTGAAATACAGGTTAAAGAACAGTAAACATCAACACTACTGAAATACAGGTTTAAGAACAGTAAACATCAACACAACTGAAATACAGGTTTAAGAACAGTACACATCAACACTACTGAAATACAGGTTAAAGAACAGTACACATCAACACTACTGAAATACAGGTTAAAGAACAGTACACATCAACACTACTGAAATACAGGTTAAAGAACAGTACACATCAACACTACTGAAATACAGGTTAAAGAACAGTACACATCAACACTACTGAAATACAGGTTAAAGAACAGTAAACATCAACACAACTGAAATACAGGTTAAAGAACAGTACACATCAACACTACTGAAATACAGGTTAAAGAACAGTACACATCAACACTACTGAAATACAGGTTAAAGAACAGTACACATCAACACTACTGAAATACAGGTTAAAGAACAGTAAACATCAACACTACTGAAATACAGGTTAAAGAACAGTAAACATCAACACAACTGAAATAAAGGTTTAAGAACAGTAAACATCAACACAACTGAAATACAGGTTAAAGAACAGTAAACATCAACACTACTGACAGAAAGGTTAAAGAACAGTAAACATCAACACTACTGAAATACAGGTTTAAGAACAGTACACATCAACACTACTGACAGAAAGGTTAAAGAACAGTAAACATCAACACTACTGAAATACAGGTTAAAGAACAGTAAACATCAACACTACTGAAATACAGGTTTAAGAACAGTACACATCAACACTACTGACAGAAAGGTTAAAGAACAGTAAACATCAACACTACTGACAGAAAGGTTAAAGAACAGTAAACATCAACACTACTGAAATACAGGTTAAAGAACAGTAAACATCAACACTACTGAAATACAGGTTAAAGAACAGTAAACATCAACACTACTGAAATACAGGTTAAAGAACAGTACACATCAACACTACTGAAATACAGGTTTAAGAACAGTAAACATCAACACTACTGAAATACAGGTTTAAGAACAGTAAACATCAACACAACTGAAATAAAGGTTTAAGAACAGTAAACATCAACACTACTGAAATACAGGTTTAAGAACAGTAAACATCAACACAACTGACAGACAGGTTTAAAGAACAGTACACATCAACACAACTGACAGACAGGTTTAATGAACAGTACACATCAACACAACTGACAGACAGGTTTAAAGAACAGTACACATCAACACAACTGACAGACAGGTTTAAAGAACAGTACACATCAACACAACTGACAGAAAGGTTAAAGAACAGTACACATCAACACAACTGACAGAAAGGTTAAAGAACAGTACACATCAACACAACTGACAGAAAGGTTAAAGAACAGTACACATCAACACAACTGACAGACAGGTTTAAAGAACAGTACACATCAACACAACTGACAGACAGGTTTAAAGAACAGTACACATCAACACAACTGACAGACAGGTTTAAAGAACAGTACACATCAACACAACTGACAGAAAGGTTAAAGAACAGTACACATCAACACTGTTCACAGACAGGTTAAAGAACAGTACACATTAACACTACTGACAGACAGGTTAAAGAACAGTACACATCAACACAACTGACAGACAGGTTAAAGAACAGTACACATCAACGCTGCTCACAGACAGGTTAAAGAACAGTACACATTAACACTACTGACAGCCAGTTTAAATAATAGTACAGGTTAAAGACCCCCCCCCACCACCCGCACGGACTGTTGGTTGAGTGACGAGCATCACATAGGAGTGAGACACCAACGCAGAGCATAGTGATTCATTTGTGGGACTGAATATATGTATCTTTTCTCAGTTCTTGTTGCAGATCTGCTGATATACATTCCCGCTGTTGTTCTTTACAGTTTTTACCTCAGTGAAGGATCAAACAAAAAGAAGGTATGTCAGACTTCTGACATTTACATTCCCTCTATTTGATGTATAACTCAAAATAAGTGCAGTCTCAGTTTTGAGAATTACAAAAACAAAGATACTGTATTAGATAGGCATTACCTGCCCGTCTCACTATAATGTGTGTTGTGTTCTCTTCTTGCCTAGGTCTGCACAGTCCTCTGTATCCTGCTCTATCCAGGCCTTATTCTAATCGACTACGGGCATTTCCAGTATCCTTTAAAAACCCAAGCTGTTTCTATCACTGGATCATATTATTCTTATGTCAAAATCATGACCATCTCTTGTCATCCCAGGTGCTGTGCATTCGGAAAGTATTCAGACCCCTTGACTTTTTCCAAATTTTGTTTTGCGTTACAGCCTTATTCTAAAAATGATTAAATACACATTTTTCATGAAATCTACACATAATAACCCATAATGACAAAGTTAAAACAGGTTTAGAATTTTTAGCAAATGTATTACCAAAAAATAATAATACCCTATTTACATAAGTATTCAGACCCTTTGCTATGAGACTCGAAATTGAGCTCAGGTGCATCCTGTTTCCATTGATCATCCTTGAGATGTTTCTACAACTTGTTAGGAGTCCACCTGTGGTAAATTCAATTGGTTGGACATGATTTGGAAAGGCACACACCTGTCTATATAAGGTCCCACAGTTGACAGTGCATGACAGAGCAAAAATTAAGCCATGAGGTCGAAGGAATTGTCCATAGATCTGGGAAAGGGTACCAAAACAATTCTGCAGCATTGAAGGTTCCCAAGAACACAGTGGCCTCCATCATTCTTAAATGGAAGAAGTTTGGATCCACCAAGACTCTTCCTAGACCTGGCCACCCTGCCAAACTGAGCAATCAGGGGAGAAGGGCCTTGGTTATGGAGTTGACCAAGAACCCGATGGTCACTCTGACAGAGCTCCAGAGTTCCTCTGTGGAGATGGGAGAACCTTCCAGAAGGACAACCATCTCTGCAGCCCTCCACCAATGAGGCCTTTATGATAGAGTGGCCAGACGGAAGCCACTCCTCAGTAAAAAGCACATGACAGCCCGCTTGGAGTTTGTCAAAAGGCACTTAAGGACTCAGATCATGAGAAACAAGATTCTCTGGTCTGATGAAACCAAGATTGAACTATTTGGCCTGAATGCCAAGCGTCACGTCTGGAGGAAACCTGGCACCATCCCTACGGTGAAGCATGGTGGTGGCAGCATCATGCTGTGCGTATGTTTTTCAGTGGCAGGGACTGGGAGACTAGTCAGAATCGAGGGAAAGATGAACGGAGCAAAGTAGAAGAGAGATCCTTGATGAAAACTTGCTCCAGAGCACTCAGGACCTCAGACTGGGGGCGAAGGTTCACCTTCCAACAGGACAACGACCCTAAGCACACAGCCAATACAATGCAGGCTTCAAGTCTCTGAAGGTTTTTGAGAGCTCAGATTTGAACCTGATCAAACATCTCTGGAGAGACCTGAAAATAGCTGTGGAGAGACGCTCCCCATCCAACCCGACAGAGCTTGATAGGATCTGCAGAGAAGAATGGGAGAAACTCCCCAAATACAGGTGTGCCAAGCTTGTAGCGTCATACCCAAGAAGATTCGAGGCTGTGATCGCTGCCAAAGGTGCTTCAACAAAGTACTGAATAAAGGGTCTGAATACTTGTAAATGTTATATTTCAGTTTTTTCAAAAATGTTAAAATCATTATTTTTGCTTTGTCATTATGGGGTATTGTATGTACACTGCTCAAAAAAATAAACAAACACAATGTAACTCCAAGTCAATCACACTTCTGTGAAATCAAACTGTCCACTTAGGAAGCAACACTGATTGACAATAAATTTCACATGCTGTTGTGCAAATGGAATAGACAACAGGTGGAAATTATAGGCAATTAGCAAGACACCCCCAATAAAGGAGTGGTTCTGCAGGTGGTGACCACAGACCACTTTTCTCAGTTCATATGCTTCCTAGCTGATGTTTTCACTCTAGTGGTAGCATGAGACGGAGTCTACAACCCACACAAGTGGCTCAGGTAGTGCAGCTCATCCAGGATGGCACATCAATGCGAGCTGTGGCAAGAAGGTTTGCTGTGTCTGTCAGCGTAGTGTCCAGAGCATGGAGGCGCTACCAGGAAACAGGCCAGTACATCAGGAGATGTGGAGGAGGCCAACAACCCAGCAGCAGGACCGCTACCTCCGCCTTTGTGCAAGGAGGAGCAGGAGGAGCACTGCCAGAGCCCTGCAAAATGACCTCCAGCAGGCCACAAATGTGCATGTGTCTGCTCAAACGGTCAGAAACAGACTCCATGAGGGTGGTATGAGGATCCGACGTCCACAGGTGGGGGTTGTGCTTACTGCCCAACACCGTGCAGGACGTTTGGCATTTGCCAGAGAACACCAAGATTGGCAAATTCGCCACTAGCGCCCTGTGCTCTTCACAGATGAAAGCAGGTTCACACTGAGCACATGTGACAGACGTGAGAGTCTGGAGACGCCGTGGAGAACGTTCTGCTGCCTGCAACATCCTCCAGCATGACCGGTTTGGCGGTGGGTCAGTCATGGTGTGGGGTGGCATTTCTTTTGGGGGCCGCACAGCCCATGTGCTCGCCAGAGGTAGCCTGACTGCCATTAGGTACCGAGATGAGATCCTCAGACCCCTTGTGAGACCATATGCTGGTGCGGTTGGCCCTGGGTTCCACCTAATGAAAGACAATGTTAGACCTCATGTGGCTGGAGTGTGTCAGCAGTTCCTGCAAGAGGAAGGCATTGATGCTATGGACTGGCCCGCCCGTTCCCCAGACCTGAATCCAATTGAGCACATCTGGGACATCATGTCTCGCTCCATCCACCAACGCCATGTTGCACCACAGACTGTCCAGGAGTTGGCGGATGCTTTAGTCCAGGTCTGGGAGGAGATCCCTCAGGAGACCATCCACCACCTCATCAGGAGCATGCCCAGGGGTTGTAGGGAGGTCATACAGGCACGTGGAGGCCACACACACTACTGAGCCTCATTTTGACTTGTTTTAAGGACATTACATCAAAGTTGGATCAGCCTGTAGTGTGGTTTTCCACTTTAATTTTGAGTGTGACTCCAAATCCAGACCTCCATGGGTTGATACATTTGATTTCCATTGATAATTTTTGTGTGATTTTGTTGTGAGCACATTAAAAGTATTTAATAAGAATATTTCATTCATTCAGATCTAGGATGTGTTATTTTAGTGTTCCCTTTATTTTTTTGAGCAGTGTATATTGATGAAGGAAAGAAATCTGTAATTTATTTTAGAATAAGGCTGTAATGAAAGAAAATGTGGAAAATGTCATGGGGTCTGAAAATATTTTCAGAAAGCACTTTATGTTCAGCCAGTGTGAATATAAATGAGATGAATCATGGTAGAAGCAGTTTGATTGGAGACCAGGATTTGTATGAATGAGGCATAGCAAAGCATCCGGTAACGGTACCATCATGACTATGTATTCTTTAACTGGGCGTCAGATATAACAGTATAAGCCTGGGGCTGGCCCTATGGGGTGTGGTGGTTCTGGGTCTGGGCTGGGACGTGCTGGGCTCTCTGGCCTTCGTCCTGTCCCTCAACTACAAACAGATGGAGCTCTACCACTCCCTGCCCTTCTTCTGCTACTTACTGGGCAAGTGTTTCAAGCAGGACCTGACAGGCCGAGGGTGAGTTAGCTGACTTAGACTTATACCCCTGGCTAAGAGGGTTTGTGTGAATGGGACTGTGTGTGGCGAGATGATATACAGTGGGGTCCGAAATTATTGACACCCCTGATAAAGATGAGCAAACATGACTGTATAAAATATATAAATTATAAAAATACTGAACTATATTGTATGCTGAAAACAATTGGGAATATATATTATTTTATACTAATACAATTGCTCAAAGAGGTAGGGGTCAAAATTGACACCCATTTTCAATACCTTACCTTGTGAGGATAACCACACTGAGCCTTTTTAAAAATGTTTTATGAGCCGGAGAACTCGTTGGGAGGGATATGTGTGGCCAAGAGCTCTATTTTCATGTCATCTGACCAAAGAACTGGTTCCAATCCAAGTGCCAATGCCATTTATCAAACTCCAGGCGTTTACATTGGTTGGACGACATGAAAATAGAGCTCTTTGGCCACACACACTAGTGGTGGATTTGGCGTCAAAATTACAATGTATGAGCAGAAAATAACACCATACCTACTGTAAAATATGGTGGTGGATCTTTGGTGTTATGGGGCTATTTTGCTTCTACTGGTCCTGGGGCCTTTGTTAAGGTCAACAGCATCATGAACGTTACCCAGTATCAGGATATTTCAGCCAAAAACTTGGTTGCCTCTGCCATGACTTGTCCACAAGTGGATCTTCCAGCAAGACAATAACCCCAAACATACATCAAAATCCCAAAATAAATGGTTAATTGACCACAAAATCAACATTTTGCAATGGCCATTTCAGTCTCCGGACTTGAACCCCATTGAAAACCTGTGGTTTGTTTCAAGTTTTAATGTCACATGCACAAGTACTGTGAAATGCCTTTCTTGCTAACCCAAAACCCAACATTGCAATAATCAATAACAATGTATTACTAGAAAACAATAACAAGAGAAATAAGAGTAAGAAATATGAAACAGTCAGTGAGTGAGCATACTACATACAGGAAATATTTAAAAAGTCAGTTCCAATACCATATATACAGATTCAGGGATACTGGAGTGATGGAAGTAGATGTGTATAGGGGGAAGATGACTATATACAGGTTCAGGGATACTGGAGTGATGGAAGTAGATATGTATAGGGGTAAGATGACTATATACAGGTTCAGGGATACTGGAGTGATGGAAGTAGATATGTATAGGGGGAAGATGACTATATACAGGTTCAGGGATACTGGAGTGATGGAAGTAGATATGTATAGGGGGAAGGTGACTATATACAGGTTCAGGGATACTGGAGTGATGGAAGTAGATATGTATAGGGGGAAGATGACTATATACAGGTTCAGGGATACTGGAGTGATGGAAGTAGATATGTATAGGGGGAAGGTGACTATATACAGGTTCAGGGATACTGGAGTGATGGAAGTAGATATGTATAGGGGGAAGATAACTATATACAGGTTCAGGGATACTGGAGTGATGGAAGTAGATATGTATAGGGGGAAGGTGACTATATACAGGTTCAGGGATACTGGAGTGATGGAAGTAGATATGTATAGGGGGAAGGTGACTATATACAGGTTCAGGGATACTGGAGTGATGGAAGTAGATACAGTGGGGGAAAAAAGTATTTAGTCAGCCACCAATTGTGCAAGTTCTCCCACTTAAAAAGATGAGAGAGGCCTGTAATTTTCATCATTGGGTACACTTCAACTATGACAGACAAAATGAGGGAGAAAATCACATTGTAGGATTTTTAATGAATTTATTTGCAAATTATGGTGGAAAATAAGTATTTGGTCACCTACAAACAAGCAAGATTTCGGGCTCTCACAGACCTGTAACTTCTTCTTTAAAAGGCTCCTCTGTCCTCCACTCGTTACCTGTATTAATGGCACCTGTTTGAACCTGTTATCAGTATAAAAGACACCTGTCCACAACCTCAAACAGTCAGACTCCAAACTCCACTATGGCCAAGACCAAAGAGCTGTCAAAGGACACCAGAAACAAAATTGTAGACCTGCACCAGGCTGGGAAGACTGAATCTGCAATAGGTAAGCAGCTTGGTTTGAAGAAATCAACTGTGGGAGCAATTATTAGGAAATGGAAGACATACAAGACCACTGATAACCTCCCTCGACTGGGGCTCCATGCAAGATCTCACCCCGTGGGGTCAAAATGATCACAAGAACGGTGAGCAAAAATCCCAGAACCACACGGGGGGACCTAGTGAATGACCTGCAGAGAGCTGGGACCAAAGTAACAAAGCCTACCATTAGTAACACACTACGCCGCCATGGATTCAAATCCTGCAGTGTCAGACGTGTCCCCCTGCTTAAGCCAGTACATGTCCAGGCCCGTCTGAAGTTTGCTAGAGAGAATTTGGATGATCCAGAAGAAGATTGGGAGAATGTCATATGGTCAGATGAAACCAAAATATAACTTTTTGGTAAAAACTCAACTTGTCGTGTTTGGAGGACAAAGAATGCTGAGTTGCATCCAAAGAACACCATACATACTGTGAAGCATGGGGGTGGAAACATCATGCTTTGGGGCTGTTTTTCTTCAAAGGGACCAGGACGACTGATCCGTGTAAAGGAAATAATTAACGGGGCCATGTATCGTGAGATTTTCAGTGAAAACCTCCTTCCATCAGCAAGGGCATTGAAGATGAAACGTGGCTGGGTCTTTCAGCATGACAATGATCCCAAACACACCACCCGGGCAACGAAGGAGTGGCTTCGTAAGAAGCATTTCAAGGTCCTGGAGTGGCCTAGCCAGTCTCCAGATCTCAACCCCATAGAAAATCTTTGGAGAGAGTTGAAAGTCCGTGTTGCCCAGCAACAGCCCCACAACATCACTGCTCTAGAGGAGATCTGCATGGAGGAATGGGCCAAAATACCAGCAACAGTGTGTGAAAACCTGGTGAAGACTTACAGAAAACGTTTGACCTCTGTCATTGCCAACAAAGGGTATATAACAAAGTATTGAGATAAACTTTTGTTATTGACCAAATACTTATTTTCCACCATAATTTTCAAATTAATTCATTAAAAATCCTACAATGTGATTTTCTGGATTTGTTTTCTTCTCATTTTGTCTGTCATAGTTGAAGTGTACCTATGATGAAAATTACAGGCCTCTCTCATCTTTTTAAGTGGGAGAACTTGCACAATTGGTGGCTGACTAAATACTTTTTTGCCCCACTGTATGTATAGGGGTAAGGTGACTATATACAGGTTCAGGGATACTGGAGTGATGGAAGTAGATATGTATAGGGGGAAGATGACTATATACAGGTTCAGGGATACTGGAGTGATAGAGGTAGATATGTATAGGGGGAAGGTGACTATATACAGGTTCAGGGATACTGGAGTGATGGAAGTAGATATGTATAGGGGGAAGGTGACTATATACAGGTTCAGGGATACTGGAGTGATGGAAGTAGATATGTATAGGGGGAAGATGACTATATACAGGTTCAGGGATACTGGAGTGATGGAGGTAGATATGTATAGGGGGAAGGTGACTATATACAGGTTCAGGGATACTGGAGTGATGGAAGTAGATATGTATAGGGGGAAGGTGACTATATACAGGTTCAGGGATACTGGAGTGATGGAGGTAGATATGTATAGGGGTAAGGTGACTAGGCAAAAGGATATATGATAAACACAGTAGCAGCAGCTTGAATGTGAGTGGGTGTGCGTGTGTGTAGAGTCAGTATAAATGTACCATACCAATCAAAAGTTTGGACACACCTACTCATTCAAGGGTTTTTCTTTATTTTTACAATTTTTCTACATTGTAGAATAATAGTGAAGACAAACTATGAAATAACACATGGAATCGTGTAGTAACCAAAAAAGTGTTAAACAAATCAATCTATTTTATATTTGAGATTCTTCAAAGTAGCCACTCTTTGCCTTGATGACAGCTTTGCACACTCTTGGCATTCTCTCAACCAGCTTCATGAGGTAGTCTCCTGGAATACATTTCAATTAACACGTGTGCCTTGTTAAAAGTTCATTTGTGGAATTTCTTTCCTTCTTAATGCATTTGAGCCAATCAGTTGTGTTGTGACAAGGTAGGGCTGGTATACAGAAGATAGCGTTATTTGGTAAAAGACCAAGTTCATTGTTATGGCATGAACAGCTCAAATAAGCAAAGAGAAACGACAGTCCATTGTTACTTTAAGACATGAAGGTCAGTCAATCAAACTCATGAAAGTTTCTTCAAGTGCAGTCGCAAAAACGATCAAGCGCTATGATGAAACTGGCTCTCATGAGGACCGCCACAGGAAAGGAAGACCCAGAGTTACCTCTGCTGCAGAGGATAAGTTCATTAGAGTTACCAACCTCAGAAATTGCAGCCCGAATAAATGTTTCACAGAGTTGAAGTAACAGACACATCAACCTTTCAGGGGAGACTTTGTGAATCAGGCCTTCATGGTCGGATTGCTGCAAAGAAACCACTACTAAAGAACACCAATAAGAAGAAGGGACTTGCTTGGGTCAAGAACATGAGCAATGGACATTAATTAGACCGGTGGAAATCTGTCCTCACAAAAACACTGGCAGGTTTTTGTGAGAGACAGAGTAGGTGAACGGATTATCTCCGCATGTGTGGTTCCCACCGTGAAGCATGGAGGAGGCGTGATGGTGCTTTGCTGGTGACACTGTTGGTGATTTAATTAGAATTCAAGGCACACTTCCCCAGCATGGCTACCACAGCATTCTGCAGCGATACGCCATCCCATCTCCTTTGTGCTTAGTGGGACTATCATTTGTTTTTCAACAGGACAATGACGCAAAACACACCTCCAGGCTATTTGACTAAGAAGGAGAGTGATGGAGTTCTGCATCAGATGACCTGGCCTCCACAATCACTTGACCTCAACCCAATTGAGATGGTTTGGGATGAGTTGGACCGCAGAGTGCAGGAAAAGCAGCCAACAAGTGCTCAGCATATTGGGGAACTCCTTCAAGACTGTTGGAAAGCATTCCAGGTGAAGCTGGTTGAGAGACTGCCAAGAGTGTGCAAAGCTCTCAAGGCAAAGGGTGGCTACTTTGAAGAATTTAGATTTGTTTAACACTTTTTTGGTTACATGATTCCATATGTGTTTTTTCATAGTTTAAGTCGCTCTGGATAAGAGCGTCTGCTAAATGACTTAAATGTAAATGTAAATGTAGACAATGTAGAAAATAGTAAAAATAAAGAAAAACCATTGAATGAGTAGGTGTGTCAATTTTTGACTGGTACTGTATGTGCATATTATGTGTGAGTCAGAAGATGGAGTGTGTGTGTAGGGCCCTGTGAGTGTGCATAGAATGCAAATATTGAGATAAAAGGTAAATAAAGATACAAGGTGAACTCGGTCTGTAAATTGAAGAGGGCAGTCCATAAGCGCAGATAAAGGATATCAAGGAAGTATTCTGTATGGAGGAATGGTCTAAGATCCCTCCCAAAAGCATTAAACATCAGATTATATTATATTCATCATTCACTGAATCAGCATGATTGTTTTTAAAGTAATACCCAGAATCAATCATTTTCTGTCGCCAGTGGACAAAACATGGAAAGGGCTATGCAGACGTTTCTGAAATGCAAATCAATATTTAATTTCAGAATTGGTTAAAATTAGGTTAGGGCCAGGGTTAAGGGTTGGGTTTAGGCTACAGTTAACGCTAGTCGGTTTGCAAGCCAGAAAAGTCTGTACAGCCCTTCCCACAAAACATGGCCCCATAAAGTAGCCTACATTTTCTCCAAAACAGAGTAGCAGAGTTACTGAGGCGAGCCAATCAGATTGGATGACTGTTTCTAGTGTCCCCACATTTGTTTATCTAGTAACAATGTACCAAGGGCTAATGGATAGCTAGATTAGATGGGCAGGGGAAGATATGTCCAGATGACATTATGGCCATGCCCAAGCTCCTCGGCTGTTCCTGTGTGTGCAACCTTACCGCCACACAGCTACTACAGCTGACCTACTGTGAAAGACTTTTAGCTGACGCATGGTTTTCCCAACATATATTGACTAACTTGGGATGTGGATAGTTCCACTCACAGCTGTTGTGATGTGAGATTCAGCCAATTAATACTGTTTACAATATGAATGATCACGTTTCACTGCTTTACAGTACATATCAACGTAGCCAGTTTTGGGTATCTTAGACCGTGTGTAAGTTTACGTTTTGGGTATTTGACCGTTTCAAAGGTTCAGTGTACTTTATCATTTGTTTTCTCATCCACCACCCACCCAGGCTATTCCTGCTAGTCAAGATCGCTGTAACAGTCCTGGTGACCTTTGCCCTCTGCTGGCTGCCCTTCCTGTCTGACCCTGGCCAGATCCTGCAGGTGGTGCACCGCCTTTTCCCTGTGGGGCGAGGCCTATTCGAGGTACGTACAAAAAGGTTTCAGTATTCAAGGCAATTAGTCATACTATCAAGTCAAGTGGTTTCCCTAACATTCTGCGACGTGAGTCACCTAAAGCTTGTAGAATGTTCTGGAGACCAACAGAGTAACCCAAACCAGATTCTCCACCCACAGCCCAATTTTGAGAGACCACACTATCTGCCAAGTCAAAATCAGTTGGTGTTAGAAAGACGAGGAGGTTTATGGTAGTCAACAAAGTGCTGCCCTCGTAGACAGGAGTGGTATGCTGCGCCTCCTGTTCTTCACAGCCTACATGCTCTTACAGACACACACACACAACCTGCTACCCTCCATCAATTCTTCTGTGCTTAGCCAATTGGAAATGGATCTCCTGCAGGATCAAAGAAAACAGAGGAATAAAATGGTGAAAGGTCAGAAGATCAGGTTTGCTCTATCTGGGGGGGGGGGGGGTCGTAGTGACTGGGGGGGTAAAGATAAATCTAACACATTTACTGCCAGGGTATTTTCAGCACATCATTGCGGGGCCATGTTTTAGCCGTGTGATGCATGGTTCGGTGCCAAGGGCCAACACTATGCGTGTCAGAGTGCATCCATTCGTTGTGCAAAACGTTGGCAGCTAAACTGCTGCGTCCTTGAAAAGTGAACTTACACGCGTGTATGTACACACAGCAAGGCCACACAGGAGGAGAGGTGCAGAGGGGGGAAATGAAAAACTGATGGACAGTGATGGCTCACACTGGGGACATTAGTTAGAACATATTGAAAGCATGTCACGGTTGAGCTGCTGAGGTAACACTGTTACAGGGGCGGTGTAGAGGTGGTTGGCAGCTCAGAGGCCAAGGCCAGCTGCTCTAGTTTTGGAAGCCTGCCCTGTGCCCTGCACCCATTCCCCAAGGTGCGGTGATGTGAGAAGTAATTGAAAATTAAACAGTCAGCCTTGTGCAGTCTCTTGTCACAAGGAAACAGAACCAATAAAATGTATTTTCTGGTACTGTCCAACGGTGGCTCGCTTTTGGAGTCAGGTCCAGGAATGGTTGTTATGTCATAATACCAGGGTTCCGATGGACCTGCAAACTGTATTGTTAGGGGATCTGAAAAACCACGATCAGTCAATGGGATATATCATTATACTCTTGGGTAAAGTATTTATCTGTAGGGCAATATTGGTAGAAATCTTACAATAACCCCCCCCCCAAAAGGCTATGTGAGGTTGGTCATGCTGGCAGTATGCCTGACAGTTATTTATTTATGAAATGATACAAACATAATACTCAAAGTGTGGGTGACTCTATACCCCGTGGTGCGAGGGTCTCCAGGAGAAGCCTGCCTGAACTAATTGTGAAATTGTGCACGTAAGCAGAAGCCGGACTGGGACAAGCAGACAGGGCGAGAAGGGGTGGTGGGGAAGGTTGAGGGGTGAGGAGGGTAAGTTGTACGTTTACCCACCACGCAGCACTCTGACCGCCTGTTTTCCTGCTTCACAAAAATGGCACCAAATGCTGCAGCCTATGAAATTCCAAGCTGGTTTATAGGTGAAGAGTGACGCCATCGGCACTTACCCACCCCAGGTTCCTGTGTAGCCCTCAGCCGAGGCGGCGTTGGAGGACATTCCGATAGGGTCGTTATTTGGGGGGGGCTACAGGGGGTGTGTTTGAGGAGAGATGGGGCCTCGACGTCTGCAGGACGGACAGCCTGCTGACTGGGCCTGTCTGTAACCTCCACACACACACAGCTGTGCTCTGAGCAGCTGTAGCAAGCCCAGTGGACCGCATAGAAATTCACCCTATAGAAAAGACCACACTATTACGAGACATGATTAGACTACAGTGATCTATGCATTGTATTTCTACTTTGTGTCATATCACAGCCAGTAGAAGCAGCAGGGGGTCTTAACATCTGATCTCAGAACAACTGCTAAGGCCTTAAATCACATGAATTACACGGTCAGTCCTCCGTCCTCCATTTCCTGCTAGCTACCCCAACCGCAAAGACCGTCGTTAAGGCTGACAGTTTGGATCTGTTTCCCAATGGTTATAACTATGCTTTGGGTGGTGTGGTGGGTGGACACACTGTGACAGTGTTCTTCTATGGGGTGGTCTGAATGTGCCGAAGTATGCAGAAATTATCGTAATGTGATTATCTCTGAACATTTAACCCTGTGTCCCCAAGTTTACAGAAAGTGCATAGCTTCTAGTGACATCCCGTTCCATATGACCTGACAGGCGATTTATGAGGCTGGTAATACCTTCCAAAGCGCTCCTGTACAAATACACTGGAATGCAAAGAAGGAATTCTTATTGCACTTTCAGTTGGGAAATGATTACTTGGAGCAATGCCACTTATTAGCCTTCTCTTCAAAACCGAATGCTTTTTAAAGCAGCGTACTGGCATACCATATGTGGTTTTCTAAATGTAAAACCCTTGTCATGAGTTGTATAACTCATTTAAATGATTCACATCGATAATAAACACTTCACTAACAATAAGGAATATGATCAACCTATTGGTTCTGCATCGTTATAGGAAGTGAGCTATGAAACGTATTTATTTTCTTATTAAAAAGTGTGTGTGTGTTGACAGGATAGTGTGTTGACAGGATAGTGTGTTGACAGGATAGTGTGTTGACAGGATAAAGTGGCCAACACGTGGTGCAGCTTGAATGTCCTGATAAAGATCAAGACCATCCTGTCCACTGATACCCAGCTCTACTTCAGGTAATCCCCCTCTCACTCTCCATCTCATGCTCTCTTGCAGAGTGAAAACAAGATTATCCCTTGAACACTGAGATACTGATCACTACCAGCTGCTATGGGCAATCTGACAACTATTGGAAATCTGCTGATGAGATTTCAGATTTGGAATGTCAGTAGAAACTATTTGAACCATTTCCGCTTAAGAAACAGCAGTTAGCTAACTTCTCTGTGTTGACATGAGGTGTTATTTCAGTCAAAGTTGATTTTCCTCCCAAGGTCCTTATGAATGAGAAGATGCTACACAGACAGTCAGTCATAGAACCCTTCTCATGTTGTCATGGTGGTACGTGCTTGAATAACCTATGGGGCTATATTTAGGGGTGCTGTGTGCATTCTGCACAGGATGGACACGTTTCTGCCCGACTGTTAAGACCAGGATTTAACTTGGACTTCTAAGACTGTAGTGTATTTAAAACAAATTAAAACACTAGAGCTTTTTGGCCATGGGTGAATATAGAAATGTTTTAGGGGAGGGATACCTTGCTGTAGAATGTGTCATAAAACAATGGATCACTCCTCGTTACAATAGAAGTGGACTACTGGATCATGTATTTATGTATATGCTTGTTACTACTACGTTTCTGTAAAATGTCTCAACAGAAATGTCATGATGGATCACCTGTGGGACAGTATCTGGGAACTGTATCCCAAAATCACCATGACCCCCCCACCTCCCTAGCACACCCCTCTTGCCCCATGTTGGGGGTCCCGATACCCCTCTCCCCAGGGGCCCTTTAGGCCTGATACAGCTGCCCTACCCTACCCCTTCAGTCAGAGTGGAGGTACCTCCCTGTCCCCCCTCCTTTCCTGTGTCTCTATCCCCTGTGAGTGACAATTGAAGGGTTAGACTAATGTTGGGGTGCCCTAAGCGGAGACAGTGTTTGGTACATTTCGCACATACAGTGGGGAGAACAAGTATTTGATACACTGACGATTTTGCAGGTTTTCCTACTTACAAAGCATGTAGAGGTCTGTACTTTTTATCATAGGTACACTTCAACTGTGAGAGACGGAATCTAAAACAAAAATCCAGAAAATCACATTGTATGATTTTTAAGTAATTAATTGGCATTTTATTGCATGACATAGGTATTTGATCACCTACCAACCAGTAAGAATTCCAGCTCTCACAGACCTGTTAGTTTTTCTTTAAGAAGCCCTCCTGTTCTCCACTCATTACCTGTATTAACTGCACCTGTTTGAACTTGTTACCTGTATAAAAGATACCTGTCCACACAATCAATCAAACAGACTCCAACCTCTCCACAATGGCCAAGACCAGAGAGCTGTGTAAGGACATCAGGGATAAACTTGTAGACCTGCACAAGGCTGGGATGGGCTACAGGACAATAGGCAAGCAGCTTGGTGAGAAGGCAACAACTGTTGGCGCAATTATTAGAAAATGAAAGAAGTTCAAGATGATGGTCAATTACCCTCGGTCTGGGGCTCCATGCAAGATCTCACCTTGTGGGGCATCAATGATCATGAGGAAGGTGAGGGATCAGCCCAGAACTACACGGCAGGACCTGGTCAATGACCTGAAGAGAGCTGGGACCACAGTCTCAAAGAAAACCATTAGTAACACACTACGCTGTCATGGATTAAAATCCTGCAGCGCACGCAAGGTCCCCCTGCTCAAGCCAGTGCATGTCCAGGCCCGTCTGAAGTTTGCCAATGACCATCTGGATGATCCAGAGGAGGAATGGGAGAAGGTCATGTGGTCTGATGAGACAAAAATAGAGTTTTTTGGTCTAAACTCCACTCGCTGTGTTTGGAGGAAGAAGAAGGATGAGTACAACCCCAAGAACACCATCCCAACCGTGAAGCATGGAGGTGGAAACATCATTCTTTGTGGATGCTTTTCTGCAAAGGGGACAGGACGACTGCACCGTATTGAGGGGAGGATGGATGGGGCCATGTATCGCGAGATCTTGGCCAACAACCTCCTCAGTAAGAGCATTGAAGATGGGTCGTGGCTGGGTCTTCCAGCATGACAACGACCCGAAACACACAGCCAGGGCAACTAAGGAGTGGCTCCTTAAGAAGCATCTCAAGGTCCTGGAGTGGCCTAGCCAGTCTCCAGACCTGAACCCAATAGAAAATCTTTGGATGGAGCTGAAAGTCCGTATTGCCTAGCGACAGCCTCGAAACCTGAAGGATCTGGAGAAGGTCTGTATGGAGGAGTGGGCCAAAATCCCTGCTGCAGTGTGTGCAAACCTGGTCAAGAACTACAGGAAAGGTCTGATCTCTGTAATTGCAAACAAAGGTTTCTGTACCAAATAAGTGTGTAACCTTTTCTGTCTGCCTCTAGGCCAGTCTGCCTTCTGCATTTCTGATGTATCAAATACTTATGTAATGCAATAAAATGCAAATTAATTACTTAAAAATCATACAATGTGAGTTTCAGGATTTTTGTTTTGGATTCCGTCTCTCACAGTTGAAGTGTACCTATGATAAAAATTACAGACCTCTACATGCTTTGTAAGTAGGAAACACTGCCGATTTTGCAGGTTATCAAATACTTGTTCTCCCCACTGTAGCTGGGGTCTTATGGTTTGACCAGGCTGGGTTAAAACAAGCCGGCAGCAGAGCAGACGCAAGGTTCAGTTTAACCCCGAGGGTTAGGTTTCAGGGCTGGGCCATTCACTGTTTGGTCAGATTGATCATAGTTGATAGATTACATAATTATTCTGTTTTTGTTTTGTTTTCAGTTTGACCACCACTCTCCTGGCTATCCTACCTTCGTCTATAAAACTTTTGATGAAACCTACATTGTGGCAGTTCAAACTTGCCTTGGTAAGTGAGTATTTTTGTACAGTTTACTGATCTTTGATAACAGAGAATGATGTAATGCCAACCTGTGTAAAATGTCATTTCAGGTCAACTCCTCTCTGGCATTCTTCCTCTTCTCCTTTCAAGTCCATGAGAAATCAATCCTCCTGCCTGCCTTGTGAGTAGAGGGGAGGATTAGGAGTGTGTGTTCGCATGCGTGTGTGCCTTCCTGCCTGCGGTTCCTAATAATTTACCTCACCGACTGCAGTGCAGTATATAAAAAGCAACAGGCAGCTGTAATCGCTAGGCTATCTAGGTTTTACTGCGCTGTGGGATTTGGTTACAGATTTTGCTGATCTATTCATCTAAATTAGGCTGATTGTTGCTTTATTAACTATTGAGATATATCTCCCACATGTCTGTCCCTGAATCAATCAGTAATGCATGTCAGGGCTTAGGGAGGAACGCCAGACTGTGGAGAAAAGGAGGAGGGCATTGTTTGTGGTGAATCAATTATTGGGACTATAGGAATGGGTGTAACTGGACATACAAACAGGAGTTGGAACCGGTTCAGGGAACAAAAATTATTTTTTGGGGGGGGGGGAATTGTTGGAACACAATTATAACTGGGAATGAAAGGGATCTATGCTGTTCTGGAACCGAACTTTAATTTTAAAAGCATAGGAACCTTTTAACGTTCTTTCATGTTCCGGGCATTTTGTGGGGGTCCCACGAGGCACCTATGCAAAGCCTTCACACACAAGCTTGTTAGCTAGCTCTGGTCCAACGGTAAGCCAACTCTTGGAAGTCCAAAGACATTAAAAGTTCCTCCGTAGAATCTGCTACTCCATAGGTATAATTCTGTGAGCCTAATTCAGATAATGCATGTCATCAAAAGATGCCCAGCGCTTCAAGCCAAGCCCCCTCCTCCACCCTCTCCCCACCCGCAAAATTTTATTTGCATATCGTGTCATACACTTGTCTGTCCATCGCGCATCTAAACAGCCATAGCCGAGACAGCTGATAGCACCCATGCAGGCTAAAACAACTATATATTTCCTGCTCCATAGCAAGCTGCTCTATTCGCAGTGATTTGTGTAATTGAAAGTAATTGAATGTCAAGCTAATGTAAAAAGGAATTATATAAACCGGTATTTTTTTTTGGTTCGACCGGTCCAGAACTTTATTTTGGAACAGTGGAACGAAACAGCTTCTGTTCAGAACGAAACGATTGAAAAACAATTTTGCTTCAAACCACTGCACGCAAAGAGTACTTCTGTAATTAGAAGCCCGGGGAGCGATGGGCTGTGTCTGAAGGTACCCTATTCCTTATATGGTGCACTACTTTTGACCAGGGCACATGTTGTTTGTTGTTAAATAAAGTGTGTATAATTTAAGTGTGTGTAACCTTTTCTGTCTGCCTGCTACTGAATGACCTTCCTCTTTTCTGTCTGCCTCTAGGCCAGTCTGCCTACTACTGAATGACCTCCCTCTTTTCTGTCTGCCTCTAGGCCAGTCTGCCTACTACTGAATGACCTCCCTCTTTTCTTTCTGCCTCTAGGCCAGTCTGCCTGCTACTGAATGACCTCCCTCTTGTCTTTCTGCCTCTAGGCCAGTCTGCCTGCTACTGAATGACCTCCCTCTTTTCTTTCTGCCTCTAGGCCAGTCTGCCTGCTACTGAATGACCTCCCTCTTGTCTTTCTGCCTCTAGGCCAGTCTGCCTACTACTGAATGACCTTCCTCTGCCAGCCATCTGGTTTCTACAGGCTTCCACCTTCAGGTAGGAAGCTACAGTAGAGGAAACTATGGTGGACCAATAATAACAGACCAGGTTAAAGGTCATACAGTGGGGCAAAAAAGTATTTAGTCAGCCACCAATTGTGCAAGTTCTCCCACTTAAAAATATGAGAGGCCTGTCATTTTCATCATAGGTACACTTCAACTATGACAGACAAAATTAGAAAAAAATCCATAAAATCACATTGTAGGATTTATGAATTTATTTGCAAATTATGGTGGAAAATAAGTATTTGGTCACCTACAAACAAGCAAGATTTCTGGCTCTCACAGACCTGTAACTTCTTCTTTAAGAGGCTCCTCTGTCCTTCACTCGTTACCTGTATTAATGGCACCTGTTTGAACTTGTTATCAGTATAAAAGACACCTGTCCACAACCTCAAACAGTCACACTCCAAACTCCACTATGACCAAAAGTATGTGGACACCTGCTATAACAGCCTCCACGCTTCTGGGAAGTCTTTCTACTAGATGTTGGAACATTTCTGAAGGAACTTGCTTCCATCCAGCCACAAGAGCAGTTAGTGAGGTCAGGCGATTAGGCCTGGCTCGCAGTCGGCATTCCAATTCATCCCAAAGGTGTTTGATGGGGTTGAGGTATTGGCTCTGTGCAGGCCAGTCAAGGTCTTTCACACCAATCTCTGTCGAACCATTTCTGTCTGGACCTCGCTTTGTGCACGGGGAATTGTCATGCTGAAACAGGAAAGGGCCTTCCCAAAAAACTGTTACCACAAAGTTGGAAGCACAGAATCGTCTAGAATGTCATCGTATACTGTAGTGTTAAGATTCCTCTTCACTGGAACTAAGGGGCCTAGCTCAAACCATTAAAGACAGGCCCAGACCATTCCTCCACCAAACTTAACAGATTTGTCCATCGGCCTGCCGGATGGTGAAGCGTCATTCATCACTCCAGAGAAGGCATTTTCAGTGTTACTCCAGAGTCCAATGGCGGCGAGCTTTACACCACTCCAGTCGACGCTTGGCATCGCGCATGATCTTAGGCTTGTGTGCGGCTGCTCGGCCATGGAAACCCATTTCATGAAGCTCCCGACAAACTTATTGTTCTGACGTTGCTTCCAGAGGCAGTTTGGAACTTGGTAGTGAGTGTTGTAACCGAGGACAGACTATTTTTTACGCGCTTTCAGCACTCGGTGGTCCCGTTCTGTGAGCTTGTGTGGTCTACCACTTCGCGGCTGAGCCATTGCTGCTCCTAGACGTTTCCACTTCACAATAACAGCACTTAGTCATGGCCATAAGTTTTGAGAATGACACAAATATTAATATCCACAAAGTTGGCTGTTTCAGTGTCTTTAGATATTTTTGTCAGATGTTACTACTTTTGTAAAACGTGATAGTTTATTTTGAATACATTTGCAAAAATGTTTTTAAAAAACAACATTTTGCTTTGTTATTATGGGCTATTATGTGTAGATTGAGGGGGGAAAAACAATAATACATTTTAGAATAAGGCTGTATACGTCAAATGTTTTGGAAAAAGTCAAGGGGTCTGAATACACTGTATATAGTGTACATCTTGTTTGGGTAAATTGAAGACATAGTTGCATAATTTAGTCAAATGGTTGCTTAAACAGTTATTATAATTTTTTAGGTGTTTTGCCAATGAATAGATGGGGTTTTGTTGGATTTAAGTAGGCCTTAGTACAGCTGTGTTTGTGGCTACATTGTTCTTGTACTCTCTCCCTCCCTCTGCAGCATGCTGCCGTTGTTTCTGAAGGATGGCCTGTTGGTGCCGTACGTGGTCACCTCCCTGGCCTTCCTGTTCTTCTCCATCTACCTGCTCTCAGCCCTTGAGCACTGCTCAGAGGACAAGCTGCGTCTGGGGCCCTACCGCCGCCTCCTCATCTGCATGCCCCGCATGGACCTCGGCAGAGTCACCAAGTGGAAAGTAAGTGTGGCCTGGTGGTGTAAACAAATTCCCTTTCACATTGCACTACCCCATATGCCTGTCATCATTTATTCATAGCAAGAAATGTATCAGATTGCAAAGCAAACACTTTATTTGGATAGTACATCTGTAGATGCTCTACAGACTAATCAGTAACATTTCAACTAACCCTCGCCGTTATCCTAACCATAACCCTTATCAACAGATCGTATGAGGATGAAAAATCCAGACTATCCAAATAAAGTGTGACCCAGTTTGCTTTACCAGGAAGATAGTTGCAATGTTGTCTGTCTAGTTACCTTTACCTTGCACACGTAAGTAGGGAGATGAGCTCATTTAGATTTTATGACCATTTTAAATACACAGAGGCCACATCAGGCAAAAAAAGACATGTACCAAAATGACAGAGGATTATATACACAAAGTCAAGACTTTCCATTGTGGTCCTCTATTAACTGGCAATCAGGTTGTTGTCAGAGTGATTTCATAGCTGCCTGTCTCTATGGCTGGTGTTTCTAATAGTCTTAAGTGGTATCTACATCCAGGAGCACGGCGGCTCTAACCTGAATGGCATCAGCGTGAGAAGATATGGATATCTCTCCAACTGTATAAATAAACATCATGTGCCACTGTACTGTAAGCTGTGTAGGCTGTCTGGGATGGGAAAGAGGATACCTAGTCATTTGCACAACTGAATGCATTCAACCGAAATGTGTGCTTAGGGAGCAGTTGTTGTTGGGGGTTAACTTCCTTGCTCAAGGGCAGATTTTTCCACCTTGCCGGCTCTGGGATTCAAACCAGCAACCTTTCAGTTAATGGCCCAACGCGCTTAACCGCGAGGCTACCTGCCAGATGAAAGTCACTGCCAGGCCCCAAGTATTATTTATCACTTATTTAAGTTACAGGCATCTCTGAAGTGCCTGGCCCCGGCCAGCTCTGCACCCTCTCCTCCTTTAGTGACATATGGGCAGGGGGGATCCTAAATAGCACCCTATTCCCTATATACTGCACTACTTTTGACCAGAGGCCTCATAGGGCTCTACATAGAGAATAGGATGGGCCCTGGTCAAAAGTAGTGTACTCTATAGGGTATGGGATGGGGACATAGCCAGACACCGCCACCAGACAGAGCTGTGTGAGATCAGAAGGAAGGTGTCTTTTTATAGAGTCATTAACACAGGTTTGCTTAGATACATTTATTTACACAAGAGGCGTAAATAAGGAGGCCCAGTGATGGGGCTAGGGTTTCATGGGGTTGGTCTCATACGGAGGTGCTTACGACACCTACCCTCACTGATCCCTGGGTCCGCAGGTCCCAAATAGACATGTTCATGTTGATCCTGCTACTAACACTGTTTGCCTTTCCGTTCTGGACGCACCGGTCAGGACTAAAATAAATGTCAGCTTGTGATGAGGGATGGTCATGTGAGGTCTAAAAAAATGTTTTTCAGTCTGGTCTAGTTTGAATAGTTATGACTTGGGCCAAGGAAATACTTTAATTATCTATTTAGATGGGCTTAATTTATCAATTTGAATCCCTTGTCAAATTTACTTTCTGATTTGACTGGAATTTATATCGAATTTTGAGCCCCACTTCTGGGCTGAGAGGGGGGGACTTGTCTCATATCCTGTGATGGCTCAACTCCCTTGAAAAAGAATGAACTGAACTCTCTGTCCATCTCTCCTGCAGTTCTATTTCTCCATCACGGCTATGGCTGGTTTGAGCTTTATGAGCGTGGCTTTGGCCCCTCCGGATCAGCTGCCTGATTTGTTTCCCCTCCTGGTGTCTGTGTTCTCCTACCTACACTTCCTGGGCCTCCTCCTCTACTTCAACATTGTCCAGATAGCCGAGCCACCACAATTTGTGAGGAAGAACCAGAAGAAAAGTAACTGAGTAATCATTAGGGAGGTAGGGACCAGATGATAACTGAGTAATCATTAGGGAGGTAGGGACCAGATGATAACTGAGTAATCATTAGGGAGGTAGGGACCAGATGATAACTGAGTAATCATTAGGGAGGTAGGGACCAGATGATAACTGAGTAATTATAAGGGTGGAAAAAACAGAACAACTAAGCACAGTGCTTCAGTCAATTAGCAATAAGGCCCATGGACCAACTACCAGTCTAGGGCCAATCATTTAGAATCTTTATTCTCTAGAGAACCCTCCTGTCAACATGAATGGTTGCTGTTTTGTCAATGCCTAATTATGTACATCAAGCATGATTATTTTTTACTTGACTGTTTTTCAATATTTTCAAATGTATGTAACAGCATTACATTTATTTTGTACCAATAGAGTATTTGTCTTAAAATAAAATCACCTGATATGAATTCTTGAATAACCCTTATTTTACAGCCATATTGCCAGCACAGACTCGATCTGTCAAAAGCAGTTTCAATAAAATCCTCAGTGTCCATCTTCTCCAAGCTAGCGCAATCACTGGTTGTAACAGTGTTGCGGTATGTTGTAGCCAGACAATAATGAGCCAAACCATGTCTTCCAACCATTTAATTTAGCTGAAAAATTCATTACAACACCTAGACAATTTTATTTTACCAGGTAAGTTGACTCAACACATTCTCATGTACAGCAACAACCTGGGGAATAGTTACAGGGGAGAGGAAGGGGGATTAATGAGCCAATTGGAAAACAAGGAGTCCACAAAGGGCTATGCATTTCAACACAAAAAAGCAGTGGCAGGTCAGACAGGCCCTCAAACAAGGATGATGGAAGATGACATATCTGAACATAATGTCATAAAGCTGAAATACCACAGGAAAAAAAAAAAACAGTACAAGCAATCTTTCCCCTCTCTGCCTGTGAGTTAATGACAGCCATTAAAAAAATCCATTACTACTATAAATGTTATCGGGTCACTGAGGGCCGCTGTATATATCTGCAGCCGCTGGCCCTGCATCCTATAATATGAAGGGTGGGACAACCAGGGGCCTGTGACTTTAAAATGACTACTGTGGATCGACTGGGAGGAAGGTAGTCTAGACAGATGGGTTGCTTGCAGCAATGTAGCGATGCTCCAGTTTTAACACGTTTGTGTCAGTTGGGACAGGGAGGACGAGTCACAGGTAACGTCATTGCCGCATCCGCTTCATGCACCACAGTCAAATGAAGAGTGGAGCGCTGGGGGGGTGAGACCCAGGGAGAGTGGGACCCTCTAGGAGGAAAGGGTTAGTGGGGTAGAGGTCTAAGGTGATGGGGGTTGAAGTAGCGGGAGAGGTGGCGGGTGTAAGACCGCCAAGGGTCCCCTCTTACCTCCAGAGGGCCCGTATGAAAACATTAGTTTTGTTTATGGATGTGCTCGCTTTGTCCTTCACACGGCCTCCAAGGCTGATAGAGTGAGAGTTACATGATCCACTTTGGGCAGAAATAGGAAGTGTCTGTGCACACCAGCTGTTGCTTAGGTCTCTCAGGCTGTAAGAGGCCCTCTGCCTTCCCTGGCACAGCCAAAGAGAGAGAAAGAAAGAGCCAAAGAATGAAGTGTGTGTGTGTGTGCACTAGCCTCTCAGAGCCTATATTCCAGTTTCCTTCACCTTTCAAGGTAGCTGGAGGACATGGTGGGGGTGGATTTCAAATAGCATCAGGTCTAATGGGACGAGGGCGTTCGCTCACTGAAAGAACATTTTCTCAGCACTGTATAGCGGCAGTTATTGTAGAGTCAACATTTGTCAGCGGTGAGGGTTTGGCGTAAACCTGTCTGATGTCTAAGGCGTTTCACTTTGACACATTCCCCCCAATGACTGACAGGCAGCCTCCGAGACATCCCTCTGCCTCACAAATGACAGCTTAGATTCTATATTCATCACCCAGCCGTCTCCGAAGAGGAAACATGTACACCACCGCGTGAGAGAAGGCAGAGCTGCTATTCCATTTGCCGTCGGTCTGTTGAGAGTTGAGTTGAGGGGCTCCCTAAGCAGAAACCTACAAGGGGGACGTCAGAGGGGAAACCATGAGTGCAATATCACCAGACTCAATAGGAAGACATACTGACTCATGTAGCTCTACTAGAAGGAAACAAACAGGTAACGTGTGATGACAATTGAACATTGTGTTACAGTATAATGGATCTTTAAACCTGATTCATAAAGACAAAGCTATAGGCTCCATCTGAGTTGTACCTTTTATAAGGCCATTATGGATTTCAGGAAATCAGAGGAGCTGCCAGTCTGGACAACGCCTGTAGAGAAAATGAATCATTCAGAGAATACAGTACTAACTTCTCTCAGAGCACTGCCATTCACAAACAGATTAATCTGTAGGCTTAAGTGGTTTGATTTACAAGTGAAATACAGATGTTACTAAATACTTGCCTAATTGATTAAAAGTTAACAATATTACCAGAGGCGGAATTTTTGTAAATCATTTTTCATTGGGAGGACAAAATCCAAAACGACTGAAATCATATCTGAAGGAATGCGTAGTCTGAGGCTGCAGCAGTGCAGCCCGGCTTCAGTTGTCACCACAATAGTCTGTAATATAATTTATATCACTGCTCTTTAATTACAGCTGTGTGTTTAATCAAAAAGCATAAAACTCCTCCCAAGCAGGTGCCATGTGTCTGATGAGAGGATTGATGTGTTAGATCGTGGTGAGGCCTGGGCCTTAGCCCTGGGAAACCACCCCAGCGCTTTGATTACATTTAAGAAATCCTGTCTTTAATACACCCCATTACTGCTGTGCTGACATACAAATCTTCCCCAACATGGACCCAGCTATGGCCTGATCAATTTTTATACTGCTGAGCAGTCCCCTTTCTCCCCATTTTTTCCCACCTCAAAATTCACATTATATAGGATTTTCTTATGGAAAAATGGCAATAAAAATCTGTTACTGCCCAGAAGATGTGCGCGTGTCAGTGGGTTGCCCATGACTAAATGCGTCTGAGAAAATAAAATGTAATTCTGTAGTAAGCAGATCTGTTTACATGTTATTTATTTTTATGCTTCTATGAAAATATATTGTGAAGTGCAACATTGATTTAGATCATAACAAATGTCTCTGTACAGGTCGGAGGGAGAATTTACGAATCCTTTGCACAACTCCTTTAATTGAATTTTCCAAATCTCTCACCACACACAAATAATCAATACCTTCTGCTGAGGGAAACTTGCCTCAGAATTATTATGGCCTTCGCTTTACAGTTCTGTAGTCATCAGCACATACAGGCAGGAGTCCTCCCTACTGGGGTATTTGTAATGCCTGGACAACCCTGTGGATTTATGTCTGCCTGAACCCTGATTGCTCACAAAAAGTGACTTCTCCAGAATGCTTACCGAAACTTTTGCTAAACTTAAATAATGGCCGTAAGCGCTGCGCAACACCTCAGCAGGCACGTTGAAGAAAGAAGAGAAAGGGAGCGGGTTCAGAGGTTATAACGTCAAAGTTCAAATATTGTCATTTGGCCTGGCGCTGTACTGAGCTACGCTGTTTGAGGCGTTGCTTGGCCCCTGAGACAGCATCAGTCTCAAAGCCCAGATCTAAGAGCTGGTGTCCTCAACACGGAGCAGATAACAATGAGGTGAGTTTAGTCACATGCACAGGGTCGCAGATGTAAATGTAGGGTACAGTGAAATTCTTAAGCTCCGAGCAGTGCAGGTCAAAAAGAAGTGAATGAAACAAGAATACAGAATACAAATACAGCACCAGTCAAAAGTTTAGAAACCTACTCATTCAAGGGTTTTTATTTTTTACATTGTAGAAAAATAGTGAAGACAAACTATGAAATAACACATATGGAATCATGTAGTAACCAAAAAAACAAATCAAAATACATTTTATATTCTTCAAAGTAGCTACCCTTTGCACACTCTTGGCATTCTCTCAACCAGCTTCACGAGGTAGTCACCTGGAATGCATTTCAATTAACACATGCGCCTTGTTAAAAGTTAATTTGTGGCATTTCTTTCCTCAATGCGTTTGAGCCAATCAGTTGTGTTGTGACGAGGTAGGGGTGGTATACAGAAGATAGCCCTATTTGGTAAATGACCAAGTCCAAATTATGGCAAGAACAGCTAAAATAAGCAAAGAGAAACGACAGTCCATCATTACTTTAAGACATGAACATTTCAATAACTTTTTGCAGCCGCAAAAACCATCAAGAGCTTTGATGAAACTTGCTCTCATGAGGACAGCCACAGGAAAGGAAGACCCAGAGTTACCTTTGTTGCAGGAGGACACGTTCTTTCGAGATACCAGCCTCAGAAATTGCAGCCCAAATAAATGCAAGTAACAGACAACTTCAACTGTTCAGAGGAGACTGCGTGAATCAGGCCTTCATGGTTGAATTGCTGCAAAGAAACCACTACTAAAGGACCCCAATAATAAGAAGAGACTTGCTTGGGACAAGAAACACGAACAATGGACATTAGACCGGTGAAAATCTGTCCTTTGGTCTGATGAATCCAAATTTGAGATTTTTGGTTCCAACCACTGTCTTTGTAATATACAGAGTAGAACAGATGATCTCAGCATGTGTGGTTCCCACCATGAAGGATGGTGCTTTGCTGGTGACACTGTTGGTGAGTTCTTTAGAATTCAAGGCACACTTAACCAGCATGGCTACCGCAGCATTGTGCAGCGATATGCCATTCCATCTGGTTTGCGCTTAGTGGGACTATCATTTGTTTTTCAACAGGACAATGACCCAACACACCTCCAGGCGGTATAAAGGCTAGTTGACCAAGAAAGAGAGTGATGGAGTGCTGCATCAGATGACCTGGCCTCCACAAATCACCCGACCCCAACCCAGTTGAGATGGATTGGGAGGAATTGGACCGCAGAGTGAAGGAAAAGCAGCCAACAAGTGCTCAGCATATGTGGGAACTCCTTCAAGACTGTTGGAAAAGCATTTCAGGTGAAGCTGGTTGAGAGAATGCCAAGAATGTGCAAAGCTGTTACTAAGGCGGCTATTTGAAGAAAGTCAAATATATATATATTTTTTTTTATTGATTTGTTTAACACTTTTTACTACAGGATTCCATATGTGTTATTTCATAGTTTTGATGTCTTCACTATTATTCAAGAATGTAGAAAATAACACTGGGAGAGCCCTCGGGGATAGGCAGAATTTCTTTAGCCTCCTGAGGTTGAAGAGTCGCTGTTCCTTCTTCACCATGGTGTCCATGTGGTTTGCCCATTTCAGCTCTTCGAAGATGTGTACACGGAGGAACTTTATGTTTTTGACCGTCTCCGCGGCGGCCCGTTGATGAGGATTGGGTCGTGGCCAGCCTGGTTCCTCCTGAAGTCCTCAATCAGCTCCTTTGTTTTGCTGATGTTGAGGTTGTTTATCTGGTACCGCGCCGTCATAGTGCCTACCTCCTCTCTGTAGGTCGTCTCGTCGTTGTTGGTAATCAGGCCTACTACGGTCATGTCGTCAGCGAACTTGATAATGGAGTTGGAACTGTGTGAGGCCAGGGAGTACAGAAGGGGCATTAGGACGCATCCTTGTGGGGCCCCCCGTGTTGAGTCATGCTCTAGTCACAAAGCAGAGGACGCCTAGGGCTTTCCCTTTTACCAGGCGCTCTCTGGAACACTGGAGTGTCGACACTGAAAACAGGAAGCTTAGCTCACAACTCAGCAGGCGTTTTCTACTTTTCCAGCCACAGAATATGACCCTTAGTTCTGTGAATTAGTTAACAGAGTGTCTTTGAACTGCATTGTTTTGACCCAAATTGAGCATTTTCCCCCTTAACTACAACTGTGTGTTTGTTTTACGGCAGCCTATCAGCTTTCCCTGGAGAGTGCAGGCAGAATAATCCAATCACCAAATCGGATTTGTATGACATTGCATTCATTGTGGACTAACTGACTACACAAAAAGCTGACAGTTAATTAGAAGAGAGAACTTATCAAATCTATAAATCAATCATTCTGGTGACCTCCTCGGGAAGGCCTGATATTAGGTCAGATTTACATTCTCATCTACTACCGTCGTAAAAGACTATATTTTACCCATCACCCCGTGAAACACATACCCAAACTTATACTAGCCGCGAGGATGCAGGCTTACATAAACAATCGGTCACGGCAGTTACCATATTCGACAGGACTGTTACACTTTAGATCAATTATAAAGCAATTGAGTGCACTCTTAAATCTAGCCTAAGGGTCAGAACTGAAGTCAGAACTGCTAAATAAATAAAACGAACTATAAATGTAATGCAGGTTGAGAAGAACGCAGTCACCCTGACAAAGCAGTTACACTTTTCAGAGCATCTTACACCTTTCCATACATGAATGCAGGGCCTGAATGCCATAGCCAGCGAGTCTAAAACGTTTTACACTGGGAAGCAGAGCCATGCCTCCATGACACGATCACCATCATTGGTCTGGATTTCACGCTCCCTTCACAGCACAGATATGGGCCAGCGCTCCGCTCGCTTTGTCCACGGTCTTGAATAAAAAGCTTGTTTACTTTAAAAATGTGTCTCAAAGCAACAGAGGAGCTATTATCTTCCCCTAGCGATCTAGTTTGACGATGCGAACTTAGTTGTTGTAAGGGGTTTATACACAACCGATAAATTTCATGCTCCACCATGTGATAGAAAATGTGACGTTCCTCTGGTGTGGGGCCACAAGGCAACACATATGTTACGCTTCTTCACTGTAACTAATTAAAACAATTTTCGACGCCCTTATCAGAAAACAAGCCCGACTTCCCTGACAATCCCCCTATTCATTTCCCACAAATCACCATTATGTGATTGGATCACAAGTATAGCTTTGCTGGAGGCATAATGTGTGCCTGAAATAATCAAATTAATTCTCTGCCTGGGAAATTGTGTTTGTGTTGGGAAAACAAAATGTTGTTTTTCTCCAAAGATTATAGTTTTTCTATTGGAAAATGGAGACAGACAAACACATTGAATGAATAGTGGATAAATGGTGATAAATAGGCCCAGTAGTAGATCAGATCAAAGCCTAGTAGCCCCAAGCCTGTCCATGTGACTGCATTCAAACCCATCACACCCATGTCAACCAGCTCATATAAACAAAACATGTTGTTTTCTTACTATCCCTTCATTTAAAAAAAGGGTAAATCTGCGACTGCTACATCCATATACCCATTGATTGAATATAACTTATGAATGCCCCGTGAGCTTAGTTCATATCCCATCAGAACTCAAAATACAAGCTTGTTTTACTCCATCGTTTGTAAACAAAACATGCCCAAAAACATGGGTAATACTATCATTTTGATTTCATGGATGGTCAGTCCTTGCATTAATTGCTCTGTAAATTTCAGTGGTTACATTTCTCTAGCCCCATCCCTCAGCTATTTACCAAAACACTGGCTGGGTGATTGCTTTGTAGTTGTTTGAACTGTAGATATTCCCTTTTAAGGAATACTAGCGAAAAGTCACCATCATAATAACGTATGATAATCTAATTACAACCCAATTCAATGCAGGAAATATCTCATCTGAATGTATGGACAAGAAAACACAACTATTAGTTTTATGGTGTTATAGGATTGGTCAAAAGGAGAGGAGCCCACGCACTGATACGCTTTTCATTTTAGATGCTGCTAATGTTTTGGCCCTATTGACCTTCCTCAGAGCACATGATCTCATCATAAAAAAAGTTATTTAAAAGCTAAACTCAGCATAAAAAGAAACATCCTTTTCAGGACCCTGTCTTTCAAAGATAACTTGTAAAAATCCAAATAACTTCACAGATATTAATTGTAAAGGGTTTAAACACAGGTTCCCATGCTTGCTCAATGAACCATAAACAATTGATGAACATGCACCTGTGGAACGGTCGTTAAGACACTAACAGCTTACAGACGGTAGGCAATTAAGGTCACAGTTATGAAAAGTTAGGACACTAGAGAGGCCTTTCTACGGAGACTGAAAAACACCAAAAGAAAGATACCCAGGGTCACTGCTCATCTGTGTGAACGTGCCTTAGGCATGCTGCAAGGAGGCATGAGGACTGCAGATGTGGCCAGGGCAATAAATTGCAATGTCCGTACTGTGAGACACCTAAGACAGCGCTACAGGGAGACAGGACGATCAGCTGTCCGTCCTCGCAGCGGCAGACCACATGTAACACCTGCACAGGATCAGTACATCACACCTGCGGGACAGGGACAGGTACAGGATGGCAACAACAACTGCCTGAGTTACACCAGGAACGCACAATCCCTCCATCAGTGCTCAGATTGTCTGCAATAGGCTGAGAGAGGCTGGACTGAGGGCTTGTAGGCCTGTTGTAAGGCAGGTCCTCACCAGACATCACCGGCACAAACATCGCCTATGGACACAAACCCACTGTTTGTTGTCATTGCAGGCAATCTCAACGCTGTGCGTAACAGGGAAGACATCCTCCTCCCTCATGTGGTAGCCTTCCTGCAGGCTCATACTGAAATGACTCTCCAGCATGACAAAGCCACCAGCCATACTGCTCGTTCTGTGCATGATTTCCTGCAAGACAGGAATGTCAGCATTCTGCCACGGCCATCGAAGAGCCCAGATCTCAATCCCATTGAGCACGTCTGGGACCAGTTGGATTGGAGGGCTAGGGCCATTCCCCCCAGAAATGTCCGGGACCTTGCAGGTGCCTTGGTGGAAGAGTGGGGTAACATCTCACAGCAAGAACTGGCAAATCTGGTGCAGTCCATGAGGAGGAGATGCACTACAGAACTTAATGCAGCTGGTGGCCACACTAGATACCGACTGTTACTTTTCATTTTGATCCCCTCTTTGTTCAGGGACACATGATTTAATTTCTGTTAGTCACCTGTCTGTGGAACTTGTTCAGTTTATTTCTCACTTGTTGAATCTTATTGTTCATACAAATATTTACACACGTTAAGTTTGCTGATAATAAACACAGTTGACAGTGAGGACGTTACTTTTTCTTCTGAGTTTACAAGTGCCTACCACACTTAGTAAATAATCTTGAGATATGATTGTGTCAATAAAGTATTGTTTATCCTAAACACTTAAAAATGTTATTACATAATTAGAGCAGCACGTACCTTGCAAATGGCTCTGGCCAGCACCATTCACGCGGAGGCTGGACTCTGCTTTGGATGCTGAAAATATGTTCCAAATATCATAACATTTTTGGACAACAAGCACACCGACAAATAGAAAGTAACAAACAAAATATCTGACAACCATTTATTTGCTCTAAGTAACCCCTGGCCCCAACTAACTATTCATTAGTAACTAACTAAATCTAGTTTACAAAGAATAGAATTTTCAGTGTATTTTCAGTGTATTACTTAACTTAGTTCCACTATAGCAGGGGTTGGCAACAGGTGGCCAGCAGGCCAAAACCGGCCTGCGAGTGATTTTTGTTTGGTCCCCCCAAAAGTTTTAGTAAAAATAATAATAAATTGGTAGAGATTTCAAAAATGTTTTTTATTTTTTAAAAAGACCGTAAAATCACCAGCTCAAATGGGTTTAATTTAGTAAATCTGGGTGGGCATTGGCCCAACAAACTTGGGAGCTAGGCACACCCACTGGGGAGCAAAGCGCAGATAATCAGAATTTGTTTTTCCCCACAAAAGAGCTTTATTACAGACATAAATACCCCCCAGTTTCATCAGCTGTTCGGGTGGCTGGTCTCAGACGATCCCACAGGGAAGAAGCCGAATGTAGCGGTTCTGGGTGGGCATGGTCACACATGGTCTGCATTTGTGAGGCCAGTTGGACGTACTGATAAATTCTCTAAAACAACGTTGGAAGCGGCTTATGGTAGAGAAATTAACATTACATTCTGTGGAAACGGCTCTGGTATGCCAATTGCGGTTTTGTCACAACACAATGGCTTCCTCAAAACTTGACACAACTGTGGCATTGTGTTGTGACAAAACTGCACATTTTAGAGTTGCCTTTTATTGTCCCCAGCACAAGGTGGACCTGTGTAATGATGATGCTGTTTAATCAGCTTCTTGATATGCCACACCTGTCAGGTGGATGGATTATCTTGGCAAAGGATAAATGCTCACTAACAAGGATGTAAACAAATTTGTGCACAATTTGAGAAAAATTAGCGCATTTGGAACATTTCTGGGATCTTTTATTTCAGCTCATGAAACCAACACTTTACACATTGCGTTTATATTTTTGTACAGTATAATTATGTTCCGGCCCCCTGACCATCTGCTTCGACAAAAATCGGCTTGCTGCTTAATCTAATTGCCTACACCTGCACAATAGCTTATTGAATGGCCCTTGCCATCATACCATATACTGTATGGTTATACTAAGTGGTTAAAACCCCACTGACCAAGTTCTCTGTGCCTCCTCAGTTCAGTCTTCAGGTCAGCAGAGCCTCTAGAAAAGAAACTCTTCAGCTCACTGCTGCCCTCTGCAGCCTGATGCCAAAAACAATACATCACTTTTCTCAGATTGATATTTAAAGGGTGAGCAGCTCCTTAACATCAAATATAAACTGTCCCTACAGTGCATGCAATGACCTGAGAATGCCAGAGCAAAAATCAAGGTTAAGGCTATCATATACTGTAACTCAAACTGGAGCTATGATGGAAGCACTAAATGTATTTTTTCATCGATAGGGAAATTTGACAAAACATTTTTTACTCACCACTATTTTCTTCAGCTCTTGCCTTGCCTTGATAAATGATCCAACTGATGCTTCCAGTTTAGAGCTGATGGCATGTAGTCTGGTCCAAATGAATTAAAATGTTCAAATGAAGTGTTAAATACATTCAAATCATAGGTTAGAGATATAGGATTATACTACTGCTATAGTTAAAACTCTCATAATATCCCATAATGACAGCACATCTAGTCTATCAAATACGCCATGACCATACTTGAATGGTAACATTTAAATAGATCCCTCTAAAATGACTGCACTATAAAATTCAAAACTAATGCTTGTCTTGATGGATAGAACAGACTCAGAATGGGTATGCTTTGGGGAAGGAAATTGCCCTAGTCTTAAAGTACTCTTATCCAACTATTTTTAGTGCTATGTAAATCACTGATAATTCGGCCAATGATGAATCCACTTTGTTGCATGTCTCCTGTCATTAAATTATGATTTGTCATAATGACCATCAGCCAAGTGTGGCAATTGAAATATATCCCCCCTCTTAATAAAAAGGAGACATCTTCAACAAACAGGACGTTATTATATACTGAACAAAAATATAAAACGCAACATGTAAAGTTTTGGAACCATGTTTCAGGAGCTGAAATAAAAGATCCCAGAAATTCTCCACACTAAAAAAATATATAAATGCTCCTCTCTTACGCGACAGCATGTTCCAGTTCCCGAAATGTGTCACGCTGCATGAGACAAACGGTGGTCACACCAGATACGGACTGGTTTTCTGATCCACGTCCCTCCCTTTAACTTCTTGGTGACAGGTGGGCAGTATTGAGTCGCTTGGATGAATAAGGTGCCCAGAGTAAACTGCCTGATACTCTGTCCCAGATGCTCATAGATGCATATTATTAGTATCCTTGGATAGAAAACACTCTGAAGTTTTTAAAACTGTTTGAATGATATCTGTGAGTATAAAAGATATCATATTGCAGGCAAAAAACTCATATTGCAGGCAAAAACCTGAGAAAAATCCAACCAGGGAGTGGGAAATTTGAGGCTTGTAGTTTTTTAACTCAGTCCCTATTGTAGATACAGTGGGATATTGGTTATTGGTTATGTTGATTCTACTGTGAAGTGGGACCGAATGAGAGGAATGAGTCGGGTGTCTGGCAGATTGCCACAGGCTCTGAGGCGCTTTTCTACAGACATAGGAATTCTTCGGTTGGAACATTATTGAACATTTATGATAAAAACATCCTAAAGATTGAATCTATACTTAATTTGACAAGTTTCTTCAGGCTGTAACGGAGCATTTTGAACTTTTCATCCGACGTTCGGCTGGACCTGAACGCGCTTTTGGATTTATTTACCCAACGCCGTAACAAAAGAAGGTATTTGGACATAAATGGACATTATCAAACATTTATTGTGGAACTGCGATTCCTGGGAGTGCATTCTGATGAAGATCAAAGGTAAGTGAATATTTATAATGCTATTTCTGACTAACGTCGACCACCCAATATGGCGGATATCTTTTTTACTGCTTTGTTGTCTGAACACTAGACTCAGATTATTGCATGGTTTGCTTTTTTTTATATAAAAAAAAAAATCTGACACAGCGGTTGCATTAAGGAGAAGTATATCTCTAATTCCACGTATAACCGTTGTATTTTCCATCAACATTTATAATGGAGTATTTCTGTAAATAGATGTGGCTCTCTGCACAATCACCGCATGTTTTAAAACTACTGAACGTAAAGCGCCAATGTAAAATGAGATTTAAAAAAATATAAATATGCACTTTATCGAACAAAACATACATGTATTGTGTAACATGAAGTCCTATGAGTGTCATGTGATGAAGATCATCAAAGGTTAGTGATTCATTTTACCTCTATTTGTGCTTTTTGTGACTCTTCTCTTTGGCTGGAAAAATGGCTGTTTTTCTTTGAGTTGGTGGTGACCTAACATAATCGTTTGTGGTGCTTTCGCTGTGAAGCATTTTTTACAAAAAATTTAATCAGACACTGTGGCTGGATTAATGAGAATCTTATCTTTAAAATGGTGTAAAAATACTTGTATGCTTGAGGAATTTTAATTATGAGATTTTTGTTGTTTTGAATTTGGCGCCCTGCACTTTCACTGGCTGTTGCCGAGGTGGGACACTACCGTCCCACATATCCCAGAGAGGTTAAAAGGCATCTGTGACCAACAGATGAAGCCATAGATTATGGCCTAATGATTGTATTTCAATTGACTGATTTCCTTATGAACTGTAACTCAGTAAAATCTTTGAAATTGTTGCATGTTGCGTTTATATTTTTGTTCAGTGTATATATAGCTAGCTTAGCAGTATTGCTGTTATGTACATGGAGACATCGTGATATTTACAGTACTCACATTTCTACTTCCGTCTGTGGCACCTGTGGTTTATGGGAATTAGCAGTTTTCCCACTGGCTTTGGCTTTACCTGTTGAAGTACAAAATGTCGCAACGGAAATGGCAAAAATATGCAAATTCAAGAACATTTTATATAGATGTTGAACAAGCTATACATTTAAATACTGTCAATTATTACCATTTATAAACTAGGTGAATCGAGCCCAGAATGCTGATTGGCTGACAGCTGTGGTATATCAGACAGTATACCACAGGTATGACAACATTTATTTTTACTGCTCCAATTATGTTGGTAACCAGTTTATTATAGCAGTAAGTGCCCTCATTGCATCATGCCTAAGAACAGCCCTTAGCCATGGTATATTGGCCATATACCACCCCCAGTGCCTTATTGCTCCTGCATACTACCTCTTTTGTTACTCTTTTATTGTTGGTATTGCACAATGTACTGCATTGTTGAGGGAGCTAACAAGCATTTCACTGCACCTTTTATACTGGCTGTAAACTGTGTATGTGACAAATATTTTTTGTTTTGTTTGTTGATTTTCTGAGGTCATTTCTTTGTCATGATGTGGAACCTTACTGTACCAGCTTGGGGAGCTGCACTTGGACTCATCTGGTAGGTACCAGTCAATGGGGAGTAGTTCCTGATTGGTGCAGGTCTCTTGGCTGGTGTCTGCTTTGTGCACAGACATACAAATAATACATTTACCCATTACATTTTCTCCTGGTTATGCTTATTAGCACTAACGTTATGATGCAGAACAGAACTCACACACCCAAAAATTGCCAGTTCAATTCAGCTAGTTACAGTAAGTTAGGCTCAAATTCCCTTATGACAATCACTGATGTATTCTACATTAACTCACGTTGTCATTGTCCTCCATTCGGAGTGTTCTTTTGACTCTGTGAAAGACAGTGAAGATAATTTAGAAATTATCCCCCAGACTGGCTTGTTTAGCCAACGTTAGCTACTGTAGCGAGCTCGCTAGTTTATCGAGAACAACTACTTCCAAATCAAACTTTAATTTGCACAGTTATTACATTGTATGATTAATACTGTTGATAAATGTGTAGTTATCTAACACAAATGAATAGATAGTAAGATACTTACGGCATTTTGTTGTTGATAGTTGACAAACAACTTCTGAGAGGCCCAGTCCAATGGTAACAAATTTGGCGCGTACAGCGTTTGCAAGAGAATTTGAGTCCTCCGGAAACATGAGCAACACGAAATTCTTATCTGCCTGTCATAATTACATCTCTTATCTTTAATATCAAAGTATTCGCATATAGTATTGATTAAAAAAATATATGTATCATTAAATACACCTATTTTTAAATATATGTTTTAAATGATTGTTTTATTTAAATTATAAGTGAACATATATGGGAACCTTTCACATTCCTTGTTCCTTCCGATGTCCTTTTCTCAGTGCGTCGCGAAATGTTTGTGTACATAGCAACTAAACTACCGTTATTTCTGGTCCAAACTGTTGAAAGCTGTCCTTTTTTCAACGAGGTAAACATCTTTACATATGAAGTGCGTTTTAGTTGTTGCGTTTTAGTTGTTGCTGGTCGACTTGAATTATTACGAACCAGCATATTTTTGAGAATCTGGATGCTGCTGTCAGTGCTGAGTTCTCTGTCTGGCTAAGTAAGCCGGTTAGCTAAAGTTCGATAGATAGATCGATAGATAGATAGATAGATAGAAAGAAAACTAAACTGTGTGATTGACATATATTTCCGACAGAATGTCTCTACTGGCATCTTCTCAGTCTATCGGGATGCAGAAATGTACTGATGAGGAAACGTTCTACATGCACTGCAGAGCTGCCTACCTGACTGTATTTAGGTCTAGTCTGGCCAGTATCAGCTCCAAACATCAGCTATGCCGTGGTAAGTAAACGTTCTCATCATTAGTCATTCGTTTTAGAATCAGAGCGCAATCATTTGTGTAGCTGCTAGCGTGATACTGGCTGAAGTAGCAATTATCACGTTCACATACAGTCAGTAGCTAAGTAAATAATGCATATCAGTGAATTCTTCCACCACCTCATAATACTGCCTGCTTAGAATGTGAATAGGCTACATCTAGTGGAAGTTACACTCCACTAAATGTTGTAGCTACTGAACAACAAGCCATCATCATTGCCAACTGTTATGAAAATATGTCAATTCATAATTTTTCTATTTATCTTAGTTCTCCAGCAGGCAGGCAGAAATCCATCCCAGGCAACTCTCAACAAACACTGGACCCCAAGTACCACTAAGCTGAACTTTGATGATTTCTGTGAGATAGTGAAGAATGAGAGGCCGACAGAGGTGCACGAGTTGATGAGAGCCTTCAGAAAGATGGACATTAATGGAGATGGCTATATCTCACACAATGAACTACACATAGTCCTCACTTCAGTAAGTACTGCCTCATTGAAGTCATTCTACATCATCCAGATATTTCTAGGTACGGTATAATACATTGAAATGAAAGTGTGATACATTGCAGATATGTACATGAATAGCTCCAACTTATACACCTTTCAAACCAAGATGTTTTCCCGCTAACTTTAGCATCACGCCAACTTTTTTGCTGCTTTTCTTTGTATCTGAAAGATGTTTGCCGGTATCAAAGCATAAACTTGTATTTCCACAAACTGACCTAGTCATGGTTGTGGTAAAGTTCTGCCTACGCCTTAGTGTGAAATGTATCTGTAATGCTGAGGCGGCATTAACACGCACTACGCTCTTAAGCTCTTGATGGTTGCTAAGCAGCGGCCATTACTTCTATCCTCCTGGCAGTTCTAAACTTTGCAAGTGTAACAGTAATTGCTTCCGTCCTTCTCCTCGCCCATACCTGGGCTCGAACCACATCAACAACTGCCTCCCACGAAGCATTGTTACCTATCGCTCCACAAAAGCCGAAGACCTTGCAAAGCAAGGGAAACAACTACTTCAAGGTCTCAGAGCAAGTGACTTTACCGATTGAAACGCTATTAGCACCTACCCCGCTAACTAGCTAGCCATTTCATACCGTTGACACGAGGCATGTCACCTCACCCATGCCTGCACTGTTTTCTTAACCACAAGTTGATGGATCCATAAAGAATTACTGTGGTAAAAAATATCACCGAATGATGAAAATATGGAAATAAAGTAGGCTGATGCAATTGAAGGCATCAAATTGTTGCTTATACTGAAACTCTCAAAGTCATCGAATTGTTCTAATACATTTGAAGCAACTCACTGGGCAGACTGGTTGGACCAACGTAGAATAGACGTTGAATTGACATCTATGCCCAGTGAGAATAGCCTACCTGCGTGTGGTCAACTATTTCAGCACCTTTTTATGCTTCTTTGAGACAAGCCTGGTGACTCATCTTGATAAATCAATCAATGTCTGATTTTTGTTACATTTATTTTTCTTCTTCACATAATCTCAGTTTGGATATTGGTTAGGCTACATTTAGGCAGTGGAAATGTTAAATAAGTTGAGGTGAGTGCTGCTCATGATCATCTTCTCTAATTGGTTCATTCATTAGCACTGAACAGAACATTTTGCCAGCATGTTGTGTAGCTTAACAAGTGGATTATTTTGCTCTTCACTCGTGGCTAAGTAACCTAGGCCTACTCCTGGTCAAAAGCCTGTGACTTGTCTTAATCAGTCAATGTGATTTTGTTTCTCTGAATCGTCGTTTGTATATTTGGTTAATTCTCTGGCTGGGCAAATCAGTGGAGGTGGTATAGCACATCTATTTGTTTCCTCATCTATCACTGATCAGAAACATTTAGCATGCATTAATGTGGCCTAAATCAAGTGTAGACCTATTATTTTAGCTTGATCGCGTATAGGCAACTTCAAAAGCCTGCGGAGGTTGTGAAATATAAACACGACACTCGCGTGCTTTTGAAAACATATAGATTGCTATTATTTTATATGGGTATCATGATGAAGATACTCTCATTGTAAAGTCCTGCGGCTGCTCCTAACAAAGCGGAGGAAGGTTAGGAAAGACATTAAACGTGGATTTAAAAAATCATGGGCTTGCTTTTGGCTCTGTTTTCAAAATATCACTTTATCACTCAAAGCGGTTTCACACTTTGCCGTGATGCAAGTTGTGTGGGAAAAATATTTGGTGTATTTTATTCTGTTTATATTTCATTGTACTCTTAATCTACTCTAAAATATATATGTTGAATGTGAACATCGTGCCTTGTCTGTGAATATAATAACTAATGATTTCATGTGGATGGCCATATAGCCTATAGGCTGCACAGACCAGCAACATCATTAAACTCAAAATATGCTGTTCTATTCTTTTTTAAATATATTGTATTAGTCTTAAAATGTTTCTTAGGACCGAAAACAAATTAATAATGGATTTCTTTGTGATGGTGTATATTCAATGGATTTATTAAAATCGACGTCCACCCACATGGGCTCACGACTACTCCCACTCCTACAGTTGCCGGCATGTGCACGGGAGATAGAAAAGGCGTGTCCCAAAAATAATGTGGTAAAAATGGGACCGTATGAATTGTGTTCTAAAAAACAGGTAAAAAACAAGTCTGTCTGTAAAGGGTGTTAGGTCATCACAAGTTACTTACTTACACTGAGATCAAAGGCCCAATTGAGTCAATGGTATGTTGCTCAAAATTGATTATTAACTTTCTTGTTCTTCTAGAGAGGTGAAAAGATGGCTGCCAAGGAGGTGGATGCCATTTTTTCATTAGCTGATACCAACAAAGATGGCAAATTGGACTATGCCGAGGTGAGATTGGGATGAGAGTTTGCTATTTTTACCATACTTTTTCCTTGCCCTTTACTGTAGGCCTACATGTATTACTCTAATTGTACTCTTTAGCGTGCACGTTCATGTATTATACAGCCTTAACATAACAGCACTATATCATTGCCTGCTTTTGTCCCAGTTCTGCAGACTGTTGGAGTCCACGGCAGAGCAGTGTCAGATTGCAGCTCTGGAGAGACTGGAGGCTGATGCCAAGCTGAAGAGGCAGAACTTTGGCAACGAGTTAGACAGCCCTCCAAAGAGCTTAGCGTCCACCGCTGTGACTGTCCCCCAGCCACCTCACAAAACCGAGCCGGACATCACACTGAAGAAAGGTACTACAGATCTCTGGTAGAGGAGTGCTAGCCTAGAACAGTGCTATGCATGTTTACACACACACACATACACATACACACACACACACACACACACACACACACACACAGCCTATAAGTGCTCTCTTCTGGAGTAGTGTTAAGGAATAAGTAATAGGTCTGTTATTGATTGATTTTCCTCCCCTGATGACAAATCACCTCATTAAGACACTCCATGGATCATCATCTCCACACCATTACACCAGTTTGTTTGTAGGGAGGGGATTCTAAAGCATTGTGATTTAGGTAATCATATCTTCCATTATGAGGTAGGTTAACAGAGGGAGGGTTGGGAGGGGGGTGTGTGTGTAACGTCCCCCACTGAGAGACCCAGGGTAGACCTGGGTTCATATACTATTTGAAATAATTTCAAATACTTTAACTGGATGTGATTGAGTTTGCCTGGCATAATGGAACCAATAGAGACATTGCAAAACTGCAGACCCCGCCCATCTGGCGCTCCAGTCAGGCGTACGCGAACGCTAAAAGTATTTGAAAGATTTCAAATAGTATTTGAACCCAGGTCTGAGCTAGGGCCAGGCAGGGCGGACCAGGGATGGGAAGATGGAGTGGGTTGCTTTAAGTGGTCAGTCTGTGTTCATGTTATTGATTGGGGAAATCCCTCAACTGCTCTCTGAGACCATGAGGGATTAAACAGTCATCTAGGGGAAGGCCTCTCTAACCAGAGCTGCAAAAATAAATGAGTTGTGAGATACTGGCTGGATTATCCATCTATTGATTTATCTGTCCTTTACGTGTTAACACGCTTCTGACACAGTCTGCATGTGACCAAGGCCATGTGAGGCTTTTCTTGTGCTTCAAATGTTTTGACTGGTTATTTGGAGTTGATTTTAAACTGGTGTTGTTAGACTAGCTTCTTCTGACTAGAAGTCTTGTTTTTACCCCCACATAAAACAGCTTGGTTAAATTTCAATTTCAACAATACATCATTGTCTCCGTTTTCCTAAACAGTTGTGATTTGGCCCTTTAAAATAGATCCCTGTGATTAATACACATTAGATCTTTGACAAATACCTTAATAGTGGAGCCATTCATTTAACTGGTATGTTAAGACGGTATAGCGGATCACATTACTCTGCATCTCTCTTCGATGGTCTGAGAAACAATCAAGCCCTAGATTATTGAATTTATATTTCCTGTTTTTAATTAGCAATGGAGGGAAAGTTGTACAAGATAATGGATTGGAAGGACTGTGATTGCACAATTTGTCATTTAGAATGCCTCCACAAATGAATTAACTAACGTGTTTGAACTTGAGATCACGTCTCACATTTTAATGATGGTGCTTGAGTAGCTCATATTTTTCAGGTGTCCTTGGCCCAAGGCTGGGTTTCTGGTGGGTTTCTTCTAGCTGGGTTTATCTGTTTAAGTTACAGATGTGTTTCTCCTGTGTGTGTCTGTATGTCTCTCAGACAGCAGATCGTCATCCCGGCCCTCCTCAGCTCGCAGTAGACGGTCGTCACTGTCTAACGCCATCACCATGGCAGCCAGCAACACTAAGAGCGTGAAGCTGGCAGAGCCCACATCTATACAGGTACTACAGCCCTGGAACAGTCTGGACTCACATGTACATCGATCACACACTGGGTTATGGTTAACCTGTCTGTTTTCTCTGACAGAAATAATGTGGCTTAATAATTAATTGTCCGAGAGACGGTTGGGACGATGTATATACATACTACCGTTCAAAAGTTTGGGGTCACTTAGAAATGTCTGTGTTTTTGAAAGAAAAGCACATTTTCTGTCCATTAAAATAACATCAAATTGAGTGGTTAGAGCGTTGGACTAGTAACCGGAAGTTTGCAAGTTCAAACTCCCGAGCTGACAAGGTACAAATCTGTCGTTCTGCCCCTGCAGTTAACTCACTGTTCCTAGGCCGTCATTGAAAATAAGAATTTGTTCTTAACTGACTTGCCTGGTTAAATAAATGTAAAATAAAATAAAAAAATTGTTAATGTTGTAAATGACTATTGAAGCTGGAAACGGCAGATTTTTAATGGAATATCTAGAAAGGTGTAGAGAGGCGCATTATCAATTTGATGTTATTTTCATGGACAAATAATGTGTTTTTCTTTCAAAAACAAGGACATTTCTAAGTGACCCCAAACTTTTGAACGGTAGTGTAACTGCAGTTAGACCAAGATCGGGGTCTTTTGTCTTTGAGTTCTCCTCCTGAGTTCCTCATTGTGCACCCATTAGGCCTACCCACTAATATCAGAGCAGAGCAAGGATCCACCTTAGGTCCCTTCAGTAACAGCCCTGAAGTCCATTGCTCTGCTCTGGTGTTAGTCCACTAGTAGATATCAGGGCCTGGAGCCAGGCAGCATTGTTGTTGCTGTTTTGTTGTCGTTGTGTGATGCCTTTTGGTGGCAAATTTACTCTGGGTCAGTCGATAAGTATAGAGTGTTGGTATTGATCCCATTCTCTTTGTTTGCACTCTTTTTGACTTCACCGTGGCTCGTTTTCTTTACTGCAACAAAACAAAAGAGAGAAAAACAATAGCTGTGCTCCCTGAACCTTCCTGGTCAAAGGAGTGTAATTGGAAAATGCCAGATGGAGGAGAAGGTTAAACAATGTGTGTCTGGAGATTACCTGCTGGAAGGTCCTCATTGTACAGTATGCTGCTCCAGGCCTGTTCTGGGTTGATCGTTGGGAATAGGTAAGGCTGTCTAGAGCCATGTCTTAGGGAAGGTAAGAATGTGTTTTAAAGGGAGGCAAGAAACCTTGTGGCCCTCAGAGGCCATGTAAATTAGGGCTGGGGCCAGAGTAGAGTGACTGAGTGACAGGGGCCTGTATTGGGCTGAAGCTGATCTCTCTCTGTGGGGGGAATTATTTCAGACCCCTTAAAGTAGTGGACGTGACATGCGCCCGGGGCAGGTGGCCTGATTTGATATTGGGACTTGGTGGTATGGTTTGATCCGCTGTATGTTTTACAACCTAACATAAATACTTTGAAGAAATAGCTTTGGTTTTAAGAGCTGACTCTTTTTTTTTTTCTTCTGTCCAGACACAGTTTGTTTGTTTCTTTAACTTGGTGATTGACAGGTCACCTAAAAAGATGCCATTCCAGACTGTAAGGACCACCAGCAGTTGTGTTTCATTGAATGTGTCTTCTATGGGTTAGGAATGAGAGAGCTTTTATGCTGTACATATCTGCATCTGGGATGGATGTTTGTGCTCTCTTTCAAATTATACATTAGGCCAACAATGTTGTGTGTTTAAATGTACTTGTCGAATAAAGGTGATTCTGATCACAGTTGTAATAGAGATTTAAAAAGCAGGTGGGAACAAAACATGGAATTCATAAACATTGTTCAATAATCACGTTATGTTTTGGGAGGACAACTATTTAAACTATTTTGTTGAAAAAAAAAATATATCAAAGCAATGCAATTTTCCAATAATCTGGCCCATTAGATGAGGCCTTTGTTTTCAAGCTGTTGTCTCCATGCTGCCATCTGGTGGTTGTATTTAGTGGTCTACTTGTTGGTGTTGGGTACTGAAGCAAGGTGCGGAAGCATAACATTGTGAATATGCTCTCTGAATTAGCATACTTAATGTGGGGCCCATCATGCCCATTTATATCTGTCTGTTTAACGGATTTCCAAGTGAGTTATCATTTATATTTGTGACAAATTCAACATGATGCATCTCTTTAATATTTACTTCTCAGGGTATCGGTTTCCTCTTGTTTTGAAACAACCTGCACTAATGCATTGTTCAAGGATTGTAGGCCATTCTGTGAGCTTTTCATACATTATGTCAGTTAAAAGGCGCACTGGGATATTAAAGCAGTTTTTGATATTAAAAAAACGTCTCCCCTTTGCCAGGACTGGCATCACACCTGTATGAAGGGCAGTTTCTTCCTTGAGGAGGATGGAGGCATCACGTCCCTGCAATACCGTCTCACCGTCCCCCAGACAGCCACCGTCTACCTCACCATCAGACCTCTCAACCTTAGCCAGAGACTTGGTAAGTCTACCTCACCATCAGACTCTCAACCTTAGCCAGCGACTTGGTAAGTCTACCCCACCATCAGCCCTCTCAACCTTAGCCAGCGACTTGGTAAGTCTACCTCACCATCAGACTCTCAACCTTAGCCAGAGACTTGGTAAGTCTACCTCACCATCAGACCTCTCAACCTTAGCCAGAGACTTGGTAAGTCTACCTCACCATCAGACTCTCAACCTTAGCCAGAGACTTGGTAAGTCTACCTCACCATCAGACTCTCAACCTTAGCCAGAGACTTGGTAAGTCTACCTCACCATCAGACCTCTCAACCTTAGCCAGAGACTTGGTAAGTCTACCTCACCATCAGACTCTCAACCTTAGCCAGAGACTTGGTAAGTCTACCTCACCATCAGACTCTCAACCTTAGCCAGAGACTTGGTACGTCTACCTCACCATCAGACCTCTCAACCTTAGCCAGAGACTTGGTAAGTCTACCTCACCATCAGACTCTCAACCTTAGCCAGAGACTTGGTAAGTCTACCTCACCATCAGACTCTCAACCTTAGCCAGAGACTTGGTAAGTCTACCTCACCATCAGACTCTCAACCTTAGCCAGAGACCTGGTAAGTCTACCTCACCATCAGACCTCTCAACCTTAGCCAGAGACTTGGTAAGTCTACCTCACCATCAGACTCTCAACCTTAGCCAGAGACTTGGTAAGTCTACCTCACCATCAGACTCTCAACTTTAGCCATTAGGCCTATGGACTTTTTAAATTTTTTAAATCAGTAAAAAATGTGTTGAGCAATAAAATCCCCACTCGTGGTCTTAAATTCAACTAGTTTTTGACAGTATGGATCACAATACCATGGAGGAGTTTAGAAGAGAGACACTCCCTCAAACATGTATTCCATAGTTTAGGATCCACGTGGACCGCTGGGATTCGCGCAACTATGCTGCCGTTGCAAGAGCTTATTTTTCACTGGCTGTCCACTGGTCGCAAAAAACAAGGATTTATAGGCAGCTTAAACTTCCTCAATTCAACCATTATTGTGTTAAAATACACATACAACCACAATCTGTAAGGCCCAAATAGCTAAATGAGTGAGCAACAGTTTGATTCACATGTTTTATTTCTTTTTTATTTCACCTTTATTTAACTAGGCAAGTCAGTTAAGAACAAATTCTTATTTTCAATGACGGTCTACCCCAGCCAAACCCTAACCTGGACAACGCTGGGCCAATTGTGCACCACCATATGGGACTCCCAATCACAGCTGGTTGTGATACAGCCTGGAATCGAACCAGGGTCTGTAGTGACGCTTCTAGCACTGAGATGCAGTGCCTTAGACCGATGTGCCACCCGGGAGCACCACATCAGTGCGCTATGTAGATACTGTATCAATAATAAGTGATATCCAGATCGCCTGTCAGCTACACCACTGCTGTCGTCCATGCCTCCAAGCATTTATTCAAATTGGATGTGTGATCTTTGGATGCCGTCAGCAGTTGCACTATTGGAAGACGTAGCTTGGACTGTAGCCTGCAAAAGCCTTAATCTAGCTCTTTTCCCGTGATCTATCAAACGCATTCTGTGTGTCATCATAGTGGTCTGTGACTTGTGGTCAGACTCGCTTCGGCAGAACAAACTTAAACTTGAGCCTTTTTTCAATGCTGATTTGAATGTCATTGAGAATAGAAAGGTGTCATAAATATTTTTTTCGCAACCATCCTTTCTGAATTTAAAAGTAATCCTAGATATTTTAGCCGGTAACGGATTACAGTTAGTTTTATTGTAATCCGTTACTCCCCAACCCTGACCATCAGACCCCCCCAATGTTTTGATATTTGCAATTGAGGACCGGAATGTAACCTTTTTGGAATGTAACCTTTTTGTCCTGTTTCTTAGAAAAGCCCTCATCCTGGATGTCGGTGGACACAGCTGTCTTTGTGGTGTCAGGAAAAGACACTAAAGAGGACTCCACTTTGGTGTGTTTCACTGAGTCAAGAGACAAAGAGGTCAGTCCTTAATTATTGTAAATGTCATGCATGATGACCATTTTCAAATGAAACAACCTCCAATTTAGAGAGCGAGAGAGTATATTTGTAGTAGAGGTCTTCATGGGTCCGGGTGGACTCGATTGGATTCGGGTCTGAAATTCTAACTTGTTCCTCTGGTCCGGGACGTGTCCTGTTTGATTATCGACCACGGTTCTGCATAGCATATTTATTTTACTCTAACAAGGTGAATTTATTGACTTCTAGAAGGCCTAGCCAGCTTGACTGATGAACATACTTTTTTTTTGTCACTCCGGTCCAATCGAGTCTGGTCGAGACCCAGATCCGTTAGGGTCTAATTGTCCTCCGGCCTGTCCGGGTGCAACTTTTTGGACCTGTGAAAACCTCGAATTTGAATTATAAACTGGTTGGTTTGAGCCCAGAATTTTGATTGGCTGACAGCCATGGTATATTAGACCGTATACCACGGGTATGACAAAATATTTATTTTTTCTGCTCTAATTACATTGGTAACCAGTTTATAATAGCAATAAGGCACCTCAGAGGTTTGTGGTATATGGTTTATATACCACGGCTAAGGGCTGTGTCCAGACACAGCCCTTAGTGATGCGTCGTGCCTAAAAACAGCCCTTAGCCATGGTATATTGGCCATATATCACACCCCCTCATGCCTATTGCTTAAGTATAGTATGAGAATAGCCTTTCAAACTGTCTCTTTCAAATGTTTACTGACCTCTAGTGGCCAGCTGTGATACCGTTCATCTCCAGTGATTGTGTACAAAACTTAAATTGAAAACCCAAACAAACATTATTCCTGAAAACAGAAGTGTTGCTGGAAGGGGGAGCTAAGTGCTGGTACCTACTGCCTCCTTCCCTTCACCACGAGCTGTAGGCTGAGGAAGAGGACCAGGAAGAGTGTGTCTAAACCTGTCACGCTGGTCAACAGGACTGACACGGGGGAGCTGGACCTCACTAGGGACTTCAGGTGAGTTATACACCCCTAACTGTTACACACCTGCTAGAAATGATAAGGAGTAATATACAGTATTAACACCAGTATCACTATATTTTTTCCATTGCAAAATGAAAACACTCGAAGCAGACCAAACTCTTTGGTCCTTCAAAAACTTGCTGTATGTAAAGTATTGTGTGCTATAGGTTAGAAAATAAATACATTTGACTCTGGAAGACAACATAATGATGTTTGTTTCCAACATTAGTGCTGTTTTAAATCCGCTTCATGTTTTGTTTCCTTGCCACGATACTAATAAGTATAGCAGTACTGGTATCGTCCTGGCCCTAGTAGTTGCCCTGTACAATGTGAACCTTAAACTCATTATCAGAGGCAAAATATTTATATTATTGTGAAAGGTGCCAGATGTTGTGTATTAATGTCCACAGTACATATCAAATGTGCCGCTCTATATCTATGAAGAGGATTCAGACAGGAGCTGACCTGGACAATGCTTCCTTCCTAACACAGGGGGGCGCTGTCTGATATCTTTGAGGTGATAGACCTGGATGGGAACGGCCTCCTCAGTCTGGAGGAGTACAACTTCTTTGAGCTCAGGACCAGTGGAGAGAACTGTGATGAGGAAGCATGGGCTGTCTGCAAAGGTGAAATATACCTGATCTATACAAATGGATAATATAGTAGACTGCTATCGTATGCCACCAGGTCATGTGTTGTTCCAGCTTCGTGCTGATCGTGTTTTCTTTAATCAATGCTTTGGCTAGAGTCAAACCAGGCTGTTTTGAAAATGAAATGATTATTGTTTAGATTGAGTCTGATGGCAGTTTGACTCGGCCTTAAAGAACACACTACCTGTCCGGTGTATTAGTTGAATTTGGTTCAATTGATTCTTCAAGTGGTTCATGACTCCTCTATGTGACTCCTTCCCAGAGAACTTTGACACCCGGAAGAACCAGCTCAGTCGTCAGGGCTTCATGGAGCTCAACCTGATGGAGGCCAGCGAGAGGGGGGGAGACCCCACAGACCTCTGGGTAACGCTGGAGGCCATGGGCTACAACCGCAATCTGGAGATGGTGGAGGTGGGTCCTAGTGCTAGACACACACACATACACACACACACACACTGATCCTTTGTGTGTATTTAGCTGTTGGTAGTAGCAGCACACAGAGCAGTAGCACTCAGCAGTACCATAGCACATCAAATATCAGACCAATACATACCTACATTGAATCATCACAAATTGACTAACAATATTGTCTAACAAGTGCGGTATAAATAAATCCATCCTTCTCATCCTCCCCTAGGCATGTCCCTTCCTGATAGATGTTTACTGTGAGGAGGGTCAGTGTACTCTGCAGCCGGTCAGTCTGGAGTCAGGCCACAGGATCCTGAACACAGCCCTGCAGAGGTCCATCACGGCCAGGTCAGAGGTCAAAACCCTCAGGGGTCAGGAGAACGTCCTGGTCTACACCTACAGAGGAGAACATAGGATCTCCACCGTCATCGCCAACAAGGTGAAGGACTAGAATAAATACTATTGGATTTTTTTTGCATTGTGTTTTCAGAGGTTTTATTGAACCAACAAGATGATCAGCCACTAGAGGGGATGTTCTGTATTTACTCTGATGATTGTGGGGCTCTATGGGGTGGCAGGTTGCCTAGTGGTTAGAGTGTTGGGCCAGTAACTGAAAGGTTGCAAGATCGAATCCCCGAGCTGACAAGGTAAAAATCTGGCGTTCTGCCACTGAACAAGGCAGTTAACCCACTGTTCCTAGGCCGTCATTAAAAATAAGAATTTGTTCTTGCCTAGTTAAATAAAGGTCAAATAAATTGTGATTCCTTCATATTTTTGATACACACTAGCCTGTTGAAGAAAAAAACATGGAGGTATCTTCATTTATCTGATCCGCTTTCAACCAAGTCTGTTTTTACATATTTCTGTATGTAAATTTGACCTGTAGGGAATTCTTTACAAGCCTACTACACCGGCTCTGACAGTCGTCGGTGTGGCAAGGCTTGCGAACTATTACGGACTACTAAGGGAAACCAGGCCGCGAGCTGCTCAGTGACGTGAGCCAACCAGACAGGCTAAATGCCTTTTATGCACTATATCTCTTGACACAATGATGAAAATAATCATGGCCTCTAAACCTTCAAGCTGCATACTGGACCCTATTCCAACTAAACTACTGAAAGAGCTGCTTCTTGTGCTTGGCCCTCGTATGTTGAACATAATAAATGGCTCTCTATCCACCTGATGTGTACCAAACTCACTAAAAGTGGCAGTAATAAAGCCTCTCTTGAAAAAGCCAAACCTTGACCCAGAAAATATAAAAAACTATCGGCCTATATCGAATCTTCCATTCCTCTCAAAAATGTTAGAAAAAGCTGTTGCACAGCAACTCACTGCCTTCCTGAAGACAAACAATGTATACGAAATGCTTCAGTCTGGTTTTAGACCCCATCATAGCAGTGAGACTGCACTTGTGAAGGTGGTAAATTACCTTTTAATAGCATCAGACCGAGGCTCTGCATCTGTCCTCGTGATCCTAGACCTTAGTGCTGCTTTTGATACCATCGATCACCACATTCTTTTGGAGAGATTGGAAACCCAAATTGGTCTACACGGACAAGTTCTGGCCTGGTTTAGATCTTATCTGTCGGAAAGATATCAGTTTGTCTCTCTGAATGGTTTGTCCTCTGACAAATCAACTGTAAATGTCGGTGTTCCTCAAGGTTCCATTTTATGCCCATGATTGTTTTCACTATATATTTTACCTCTTGGGGGATGTCATTCGAAAACATAATGTTAACTTTCACTGCCATGCGGATGACACACAGCTGTACATTTCAATGAAACATGGTGAAGCCCCAAAATTGCCCTCACTAGAAGCCTGTGTTTCAGACATAAGGAAGTGGATGGCTGCAAACTTTCTACTTTTAAACTAGGACAAAACAGAGATGCTCGTTCTAGGTCCCAAGAAACAAAGAGATCTTCTGTTGAATCTGACAATTAATCTTGATGGTTGTACAGTCGTCTCAAATAAAACTGAAGGACCTCGGTGTTACTCTGGACCCCGATCTCTGTTTTGACGAACATATCAAGACTGTTTCAAGGACAGCTTTTTTCCATCCACGCAACATTGCAAAAATCAGAAACTTTCTGTCCAAAAATGATGCAGAAAAATTAATCCATGCTTTTGTTACTTCTAGGTTAGACTACTGCAATGCTCTACTTTCCGGCTACCCGGATAACGCACTAAAGCAACTTCAGTTAGTGCTAAATGCGGCTGCTAGAATCCTGACTAGAACCAAAAAATGTGATCATATTACTCCAGTGCTAGCCTCCCTACACTGGCTTCCTGTTAAGGCAAGGGCTGATTTCAAGGTTTTACGGCTAACCTACAAAGCATTACATGGGCTTGCTCCTACCTATCTTTCTGATTTGGTCCAGCCGTACATACCTACACGTACGCTACGGTCACAAGACGCAGGCCTCCTAATTGTCCCTAGAATTTCTAAGCAAACAGCTGGAGGCAAGGCTTTCTCCTATAGAGCTCCATTTTTGCTCTGCCTACCCATGTGAGAGACGCAGACTCGGTCTCAACCTTTAAGTCTTTACTGAAGACTCATCTCTTCAGTGGGTCATATGATTGAGTGTAGTCTTGCCCAGGAGTCTGAAGGTGAACGGAAAGGCTCTGGAGCAACGAACCGCCCTTGCTGTCTCTGCCTGGCCGGTTCCCTTCTTTCCACTAGGATTCTCTGCCTCTAACCCTATTACAGGGGCTGAGTCACTGGCTTACTGGTGCTCTTTCATGCCGTCCCTAGGAGGGGTGCGTCACTTGAGTGGGTTGAGTCACTGACGTGATCTTCCTGTCTGGGTTGGCATCCCCCCTTGGGTTGTGCTGTGGCGGAGATCTTTGTGGGCTATACTCGGCCTTGTCTCAGGATGGTAAGTTGGTGGTTGAAGATATCCCTCTAGTGGTGTAGGGGCTGTGCTTTGGCAAAGTGGGTGGGGTTATATCCTTCCTGTTGGGCCCTGTCTGGGGGTATCATCGAATGGGGCCACAGTGTCTCCTGACCACTTCTGTCTCAGCCTCCAGTATTTATGCTGCAGTAGTTTGTGTCGGGGGGCTAGGGTCAGTTTGTTATATCTGGAGTACTTCTCCTGTTTTATCCGGTGTCCTGTGTGAATTTAAGTATGCTCTCTCTAATTCTCTCTGAGGACCTGAGCCCTAGGACCATGCCTCAGGACTACCTGGCATGATGACTCCTTGCTGTCCCCAGTCCACCTGACCGTGCTGCTGCTCCAGTTTCAACTGTTCCGCATGCGACTATGGAATCCTGACCTGTTCACCGGACGTACTACCTGTCCCAGACCTGCTGTTTTCAACTCTCTAGACACAGCAGGAGTGGTAGAGATACTCTTAATGATCGGCTATGAAAAGCCAACTGACATTTACTCCTGAGATGTTGACTTGCTGCACCCTCGACAACTACTGTGATTATTATTATTTGACCATGCTGGTCATTTATGAACATTTTAACCACTTGGCCATGTTCTGTTATAATCTCCACCCGGCACAGCCAGAAGAGGACTGGCCACCCCTCATAGCCTTGTTCCTCTCTAGGTTTCTTCCTAGGTTTTGGCATTTCTAGGGAGTTTTTCCTAGCCATCGTGCTTCTACACCTGCATTGCTTGCTGTTTGGGGTTTTAGGCTGGGTTTCTGTACAGAACTTTGAGATATCAGCTGATGTACGAAGGGCTATATAAATACATTTGATTTGATTTATGCTTGCTTCGAGGCAAGCATCACTGACACATGCATGAGAGCACCAGCTGTTCCGGACGACTGTGTTATCACGCTCTCCATAGCCAAGGTGAGGAAGACCTTTAAACAGGTCGACATTCACAAGGCCACGGGGCCAGACGGATTACCAGGACGTGTACTCAGAGCATGCGCAGACCAACTGGCAAGTGTCTTCACTGACATTTTCAACCTGTCCCTGAACGAGTCTGTAATACCTAGATGTTTTAAGCAGACCACCATAGTCCCTGTGCCCAAGAAAGTGAAGGTAACCTGCCTAAATGTCTACCGCCCCGTAGCACTCACGTTGGTAGCCATGAAGTCCTTTGAAAGACTGGTCATGGCTCACATCAACATCATCATCCCGGAAATCCAAGGCCCACTCCAATTTGCATACCGCCACAACAGTTCCACAGATGACGCAATCTCAATCGCACTCCACACTGCACTTTCCCATCTGGACAAATGGAACACCTATGTGAGAATGTTGTTCATTGACTACAGGTCAGCGTTCAACACCATAGTGCCCACAAAGCTCATCACTAAGCTAAGGACCCTGGGACTAAACACCTCCCTCTGCAACTGGATCCTGGACTTCCTGACGGGCCGTCTCCAGGCGGTAAGGGTAGGCAACAACACATCTGCCACGCTAATCTTCAACACGGGTGCCCCTCAGGGGTGTGTGCTTAGTCCCCTCAGGTACTCCCTGTTCAGCTACGACTGCTTGGCCAAGCACAACTCCAACACCATTAAGTTTACTGACAACACAATGGTGGTAGGCTTGATCACCGACAACAATGAGACAGCCTATAGGGAGGAGGTCAGAGACCTAGCAGTGTGGTGTCAGGACAACAACCTCTCCCTCAATGTGAGCAAGACAAAGGAGGTGATCGTGGACTACAGGAAAAGGAGGGCCGAACACCCCCCCCCCATTCACATCGACAGAGCTGTAGTGGAAAGGATCGAGGGTTTACACATCACCAACAAACTATCATGGTCCAAACACACCAGAGGGCACTGCAATGCCTTTTCCCCCCCAGGAGACTGAAAAGATTTTGCATGGGTCTCCATATCCTCAAAAGGTTCTGCAGCTGCACCATTGAGAGCATCTTGACCAGTTGCATCACCGCCTGGTATAGCAACTTCTCGGAATCCAACCGTAAAGCGCTACAGAAGGTAGTGCATACGTCCCAGTACATCACATCCATCCAGGACCTAGATACTAGGTGGTGTCAGAGGAAGGCCCAAAGAATTGTCAGACTCCAGTTACCCAAGTCATAGACTTCTCTCTGCTACCGCACGGCAAGTGGTACCGGAGTGCCAAGTCTAGGTCCAAAAGGCCCATATCCCCAAGCCATAAGACTGCTGAACAATTAAATAAATGCCCGTCCCCTTTGTTTTTACACTGCTGCTACTCGCTGTTTATTATCTATGCATAGTCACTTTACCCCTACCTACATCAAATCAAATCAAATTGTATTTGTCACATACACATGGTTAGCAGATGTTAATGCGAGTGTAGCGAAATGCTTGTGCTTCTAGTTCCGACAATGCAGTAATAACCAACAAGTAATCTAACTAACAATTCCAAAACTACTGTCTTATACACAGTGTAAGGGGATAAAGAATATGTACATAAGGATATATGAATGAGTGATGGTACAGGGCAGCATACAGTAGATGGTATCGAGTACAGTATATACATATGAGATGAGTATGTAGACAAAGTGGCATAGTTAAAGTGGCTAGTGATACATGTATTACATAAGGATGCAGTCGATGATATAGAGTACAGTATATACGTATGCATATGAGATGAATAATGTAGGGTAAGTAACATTATATAAGGTAGCATTGTTTAAAGTGACTAGTGATATATTTACATAATTTCCCATCAATTCCCATTATTAAAGTGGCTGGAGTTGAGTCAGTGTGTTGGCAGCAGCCACTCAATGTTAGTGGTGGCTGTTTAACAGTCTGATGGCCTTGAGATAGAAGCTGTTTTTCAGTCTCTCGGTCCCAGCTTTGATGCACCTGTACTGACCTCGCCTTCTGGATGATAGCGGGGTGAACAGGCAGTGGCTCGGGTGGTGTAGGTGTCCTGGAGGGCAGGTAGTTTGCCCCCGGTGATGCGTTGTGCAGACCTCACTACCCTCTGGAGAGCCTTACGGTTGAGGGCGGAGCAGTTGCCGTACCAGGCGGTGATACAGCCCGCCAGGATGCTCTCGATTGTGCATCTGTAGAAGTTTGTGAGTGCTTTTGGTGACAAGCCGAATTTCTTCAGCCTCCTGAGGTTGAAGAGGCGCTGCTGCGCCTTCTTCACGACGCTGTCTGTGTGAGTGGACCAATTCAGTTTGTCTGTGATGTGAATGCCGAGGAACTTAAAACTTGCTACCCTCTCCACTACTGTTCCATCGATGTGGATAGGGGGGTGTTCCCTCTGCTGTTTCCTGAAGTCCACAATCATCTCCTTAGTATTGTTGACGTTGAGTGTGAGGTTATTTTCCTGACACCACACTCCGAGGGCCCTCACCTCCTCCCTGTAGGCCGTCTCGTCGTTGTTGGTAATCAAGCCTACCACTGTTGTGTCGTCCGCAAACTTGATGATTGAGTTGGAGCGTGCGTGGCCACGCAGTCGTGGGTGAACAGGGAGTACAGGAGAGGGCTCAGAACGCACCCTTGTGGGGCCCCGTGTTGAGGATCAGCGGGGAGGAGATGTTGTTGCCTACCCTCACCACCTGGGGGCGGCCCGTCAGGAAGTCCAGTACCCAGTTGCACAGGGCGGGGTCGAGACCCAGGGTCTCGAGCTTGATGACGAGCTTGGAGGGTACTATGGTGTTGAATGCCGAGCTGTAGTCGATGAACAGCATTCTCACATAGGTATTCCTCTTGTCCAGATGGGTTAGGGCAGTGTGCAGTGTGGTTGAGATTGCATCGTCTGTGGACCTATTTGGGCGGTAAGCAAATTGGAGTGGGTCTAGGGTGTCAGGTAGGGTGGAGGTGATATGGTCCTTGACTAGTCTCTCAAAGCACTTCATGATGACGGAAGTGAGTGCTACGGGCGGTAGTCGTTTAGCTCAGTTACCTTAGCTTTCTTGGGAACAGGAACAATGGTGGCCCTCTTGAAGCATGTGGGAACAGCAGACTGGTATAGGGATTGATTGAATATGTCCGTAAACACACCGGCCAGCTGGTCTGCGCATGCTCTGAGGGCGCGGCTGGGGATGCCGTCTGGGCCTGCAGCCTTGCGAGGGTTAACACGTTTAAATGTCTTACTCACCTCGGCTGCAGTGAAGGAGAGACCGCATGTTTTCGTTGCAGGCCGTGTCAGTGGCACTGTATTGTCCTCAAAGCGGGCAAAAAAGTTATTTAGTCTGCCTGGGAGCAAGACATCCTGGTCCGTGACTGGGCTGGGTTTCTTCTTGTAGTCCGTGATTGACTGTAGACCCTGCCACATGCCTCTTGTGTCTGAGACGTTGAATTGAGATTCTACTTTGTCTCTGTACTGACGCTTAGCTTGTTTGATAGCCTTGCGGAGGGAATAGCTGCAGTGTTTGTATTCGGTCATGTTACCAGACACCTTGCCCTGATTAAAAGCAGTGGTTCGCGCTTTCAGTTTCACGCGAATGCTGCCATCAATCCACGGTTTCTGGTTAGGGAATGTTTTTATCGTTACTATGGGAACGACATCTTCAACGCACGTTCTAATGAACTCGCACACCGAATCAGCGTATTCGTCAATATTGTTATCTGACGCAATACGAAACATGTCCCAGTCCACGTGATGGAAGCAGTCTTGGAGTGTGGAGTCAGCTTGGTCGGACCAGCGTTGGACAGACCTCAGCGTGGGAGCCTCTTGTTTAAGTTTCTGTCTGTAGGCAGGGATCAACAAAATGGAGTCGTGGTCAGCTTTTCCGAAAGGGGGGGCGGGGCAGGGCCTTATATGCGTCGCGGAAGTTAGAGTAACAATGATCCAAGGTTTTACCACCCCTGGTTGCGCAATCGATATGCTGATAAAATTTAGGGAGTCTTGTTTTCAGATTAGCTTTGTTAAAATCCCCAGCTACAATGAATGCAGCCTCCGGATAAATGGTTTCCAGTTTGCAAAGAGTTAAATAAAGTTTGTTCAGAGCCATCGATGTGTCTGCTTGGGGGGGGATATATACGGCTGTGATTATAATCGAAGAGAATTCTCTTGGTAGATAATGCGGTCTACATTTGATTGTGAGGAATTCTAAATCAGGTGAACAGAAGGATTTGAGTTCCTGTATGTTTCTTTCATCACACCATGTCTCGTTAGTCATGAGGCATACGCCCCCGCCACTCTTCTTACCAGAAAGATGTTTGTTTCTGTCGGCGCGATGCGTGGAGAAACCCGTTGGCTGCACCGCCCCGGATAGCGTCTCTCCAGTGAGCCATGTTTCCGTGAAGCAGAGAACGTTACAGTCTCTGATGTCCCTCTGGAATGCTACCCTTGCTCGGATTTCATCAACCTTGTTGTCAAGAGACTGGACATTGGCAAGAAGAATGCTAGGGAGTGGTGCACGGTGTGCCCGTGTCCGGAGTCTGACCAGAAGGCCGCTACGTTTCCCTCTTTTACGAAGTTGTTTTTTGGGGTCGCTGCATGGAATCAATTCCGTTGACCTGTTTGTAAGGCAGAACACAGGATCCGCGTCGCGGAAAACATATTCTTGGTCGTACTGATGGTGAGTTGACGCTGATCTTATATTCAGTAGTTCTTCTCGACTGTATGTAATGAAACCTAAGATGACCTGGGTTACTAATGTAAGAAATAACACGTAAAAAAAACAAAAAACTGCATAGTTTCCTAGGAACGCGAAGCGAGGCGGCCATCTCTGTCGGCGCCGGAAGTACATGTACAAATGACCTTGACTAACCTGTACCCCAGCACATTGACTCGGCACCGGTACCCCCTGTATATAGCCTCGTTATTGTTATTTTACTGTGTTACTTAAAAAAAAAAAAAGTTTTACTTTAGTTTATTTAGTAAATATTTTCTTAACTACATTGTTGGTTAAGGGCTTGTAAGTAAAGCATTTCATGCTAAGGTCTGCTGCGCCTGTTGTATTTGGCGCATGTAACAAATAACATTTGATTTGAGAAATGTGTGTACATTAGACCTCCAACGTCATACATTGCTGCTAGTCTGGAACTGTTGAGGAGTGAGTCCATTATCACATAATGCTGTAATTGATATGCAGCTTACGCCTCCATTCACATGGCAACAGGATCCACACTGTGAGCATTTATGGTCACACATAGTGGGCAGAATAGTTTATGTGTGGAGCATTAAGATCATCAGAGTGCTGCAGTTTCTTTTTGATTTAGTAGACTGTTTTTCTCCATGTACCTGGTAATACTATACTGTAGGAGGTATGTGTTATACTTTTTCAAATTAGCTTAGTAGTGAAAGCAGCCAGCAGTGAAGGGTCTGGGTGGAGGGTTTAGTAAGGAAATACTGTAGCCAGCAGTGAAGGGTCTGGGTGGAGGGTTTAGTAAGGAAATACTGTAGCCAGCCGTGAAGGGTCTGGGTGGAGGGTTTAGTAAGGAAATACTGTAGCCAGCAGTGAAGGGTCTGGGTGGAGGGTTTAGTAAGGAAATACTGTAGCCAGCAGTGAAGGGTCTGGGTGGAGGGTTTAGTAAGGAAATACTGTAGCCAACACTGAAGGGTCTGGGTGGAGGGTTTAGTAAGGAAATACTGTAGCCAGCAGTTAAGGGTCAGGGTGGAGGGTTTAGTAAGGAAATACTGTAGCCAACAGTGAAGGGTCTGGGTGGAGGGTTTAGTAAGGAAATACTGTAGCCAGCAGTGAAGGGTCTGTGTGGAGGGTTTAGTAAGGAAATACTGTAGCCAACAGTGAAGGGTCTGGGTGGAGGGTTTAGTAAGGAAATACTGTAGCCAGCAGTGAAAGGTCTGGGTGGAGGGTTTAGTAAGGAAATACTGTAGCCAACAGTGAAGGGTCTGGGTGGAGGGTTTAGTAAGGAAATACTGTAGCGAGCTTGGTATCACAGCTCGTAAAGGAAATGTAGCAATCCATATGCATGGTTAAATGAACTCGTTTGAATTGTCCACCTACTTAGGCTACCACCAGCCCATTTCCCCAGACCCTGGGCCATCATGTTAACCTGGTTAAACCAGACTAAACGCTGCACTCGCAATACATTTACATTTAAGTCATTTAGCAGACGCTCTTATCCAGAGCGACTTACAAATTGGTGCATTCACCTTATGACATCCAGTGGAGCAATGGGCTAAAGACTCAGTCTGGCTTGACCAGGCTACCATGACATTACCTATTGTTCTTTATGTAACAGTTAATGTAAAATCTCCCCTCTATACTATTGCAGACCAACCAGAAGGTGACGGTGCACGTGAACAACGAGCAGAGTAAGAACTGCAGCAGCAGCAGAGGGATGAGTGTGTTCGCTGTGGAGGTCCCTGCTAGAACCAAGATGGTGAGATACTGTACTCACATGAACACACTGTCCCATAGGACGGAGGTTGAGCTGTCGCCTATTCTTTCTTCTGCTTGATTCAGCAAAATGTTAAACTTTCTTATCATTATTTTTAGGCTTCATAGTTTGTGGGATGTACACTACATGACCAAAAGTATGTGGACACCTACTCGTTTAACGTCTCATTGCAAAATCATGGGCATTAATATGGAGTTGGTCCCACCTTTGCTGCAATAGCAGCCTCTGTTCTTCTGGGAAGGCTTTCCACTAGATGTTGGAGCATTAGTGAGGTCTGGCACGAATGTTGGGCAATTAGGCCTGGCTCGCAGTCGGCGTTCCAATTCATCCCAAAGGTGTTCGATGGGGTTGAGGTCAGGGCTCTGTGCAGGTCAGTCAAGTTCTTCCACACCGATCTCGACAAACCACTTCTGTATGGACCTCGCTTTGTGCACGTGGGAATTGTCATGCTGAAACAGGAAATGGTCTTCCCCAAACTGTTGCCACAAGGCTGGAAGCACAGAATCGTCTAGAATGTAATTGTATGCTGTAGCATTAAGATTTCCCTTTACTGGAACTAAGGGGCCTAGCCCGAACCATGAAAAACAGCCCCTGGCCATTATTCCTCCTCCACCAAACTTTACAGTTGGCACTACGCATTCTGGCAGGTTTGTCTGTCAGACTGCCAGATGATGAAGCGTGAATCATTTATCCAGAAAACGCGTTTCCACTGCTCCAGAGTCCAATAGTGGCGAGCTTTGCACCACTCCAGCCGATGCTTGGCATTGCGCATGGTGATCTTAGGCTTGTGTACGGTTGCTTGGCCATGGAAACCCATTTCATGAAGCCTAGACGTTTACACTTCACAATAACAGTACTTACAGTTGACCGGGGCAGCTCTAGTAGAGCAGAAATTTGACGAACTGACTTGTTGGAAAGGTGGTATCCTATGACGGTGCCATGTTGAAATTCCCTGAGCTCTTCAGTAAGGCCATTCTACTGCCAATGTTTGTCTATGGAGATCGCATGGCTGTGTGCTCGATTTTATACACCTGTCAGCAACGGGTTTGGCTGAAATAGCCGAATCCACTAATTTGAATGGGTGTCCACATACATTTGTGTATATATAGTGTATGTTAAATAGACAGATTTGACCTCCATTGAGCAGTTAATGCTCTATTTCTCCTGTTGTGTAACATATGTTGATGGGTGTAAAGGAGAGATCAACCACACTTGCTCTCTCTTAAGAGGAAACGGAAGCAACACGTTACTTCAAGAAGCATTCACGTTTCTCAATGGGGCAAGTGTAATAATGTTTTTCACTTGAAATGGTCTTTGTCATGTCTCTCAGGTGTGCCAGCATGTCCTGCCCATCAACGAGCACCAGGAGTGGACCTACAGCTGTGTGGAGAGCATTATACCATGCCAGTGAAACAGTGATAAGACAGCAACCCTAATATTACCATGGTACTTTATAAAACATACTAATAGAAAAGGGACAGTGGGCCAACAGCTATTTATAGCCAACAGGAAACTGAATTAATGAATAATACTATATGTATGTAACATGTGCCTTTGTGATAGTGGTGTGTAGTTGTGTTTTTCCATGGAATTGTATGAAATTATGTTGATTTTGAAAAATCTTTAATGGAAATGGAACTATAATAGAGATACTGTAGATAATGATACTGAACTAATATTTGCACTGATTTATAATATTTTTAACACTCAATTTTCATTGTACTGTGACTCCTATAATAATGTGTATAATTTTGCAATAGTACATAGTTTTATCACATGCCTTTATATACGAATATGATGTGCATTGTAACGTGTTTTAACAAGTGTGCTCAAGTGTCATATTTACAAACAATATGGTATATAACAATATTACATTATTACGTATGTCTGTCGAAACTCAAAAATAAATCTCAAATTTAAAATAATGGATTAACTTGTAGACATTGTGAGATGCCTATTCACCACACTACTCTGGAGCCTTGTTCACCACACTGCTCTGAAGCCTTGTTCACCACACTGCTCTGGAGCCTTGTTCACCACACTGCTCTGGAGCCTTGTTCACCACACTGCTCTGAAGCCTTGTTCACCACACTGCTCTTGAAGCCTTGTTCACCACACTGCTCTGGAGCCTTGTTCACCACACTGCTCTGAAGCCTTGTTCACCACACTGCTCTGGAGCCTTGTTCACCACACTGCTCTGGAGCCTTGTTCACCACACTGCTCTGGAGCCTTGTTCACCACACTGCTCTGGAGCCTTGTTCACCACACTGCTCTGGAGACTTGTTCTTGCACCATTTTCACACTACTGAGCACTGGCCTGGTTACACATCCACCATAGCTGCTGGAACCATGTTTCAAAGAATAATGTGAAAAGAAAATAGCACAGAACGGTTCAGGTTGTCTTGATAGTGCAACAAGGGTGTGAGAGCCCTGTGAGAGTTGCCTGGCAGTCAGACACGCCTGTGTGCTCTTCCCTTAGGCCTCAACGTTTGACACTGCTGATCAGAGTTGTACTGCACTGGCCTAGTTGCTGTAATCATGCTGCCTGGCCTGCCTAGCAGTCGGCTACATTCCTGTGTTCCTCACTGAGGCCTGCACTTTATTCTCCTTTAGCGCTGGTCTTCTTGACCTCCTATTAATAGCTTGCAGGCCATTACTTTGCCCTTTGACTTTTTTTCTACTGTAACCATAGAACTCACCGGTAAATGTCACATGATGTGAGCTGTATTTAATCTGCTGAGTGCCACTCCACTCTTCCTTTCTCACTACCAAATGTTTAGTAACGCTTTACCTCACAGTCCTCTTTTAGCTGGAACAGTGATGGCATGCTCTCTGGTAGGCCTTCTTGTCTGGTATCAAACCTTAACCAAGTGGCTCTGCTTTCAGTTAATCCCCAAGAAAGCAATTATGTCATTACTAATGGGTAATGTCTGAGGTAATACCTTGTTAATAATGGGCTGTGAATGAAAGAGTTTCAGAAAGTGTAGCAACTACTCTGAGCAGTTAAATGTCACAATGGGCTAATTCCTTCTACATACATGTTCATTTAGACTGTCACGACTTCCGCCCGAAGTTGGTGCCTCTCCTTGTTCGGGCGGCGTTCGGCGGTTGTCGTCACCGGCTTTCTAGCTGCCACCGATCTACGTTTCTTTTTCCATTTGTTTTGTCTTGATTGTACACACCTGGTTCCCATTACGTTAATATTTATTCCCATTTAACCCTCTAGTTCCCACATGGTTTTGTGTGTGTTTGTTCTTTGTTTAGTGTTCAAGACTTCTGTGAGCTGGTGTGTTTTCCCTGAGTGGAAATTTTGTTAATTTTCGAGTAAAGTACGTATTTTACTCAGTTCTGTATCCTGCGCCTGATTCTGTCCTAACCGCTGCACATGGACACTTGACATAGACATGTTTTTCAAGTGTTTCAACGATTGATTGCAACTTTCGATGACCTCACCACTGCCCTCTTGCATGTTATTTTTTCGATTTATCAAATAAGAGCGCTGCGTCACGATGACAGCCAGGCCCTGTTGATAAACTGCACTGCTTTTACTTGATGTGGTGTTCAAACAGTGATTGATGCATTAGAGAAACTAGACGGTGACCTCGCCTGGCCTCTGTCACAACAACCGCATACACCATGTGCTTCTGATTGTTGGGCTGGTTGTAACACAATTCCTGGGCAAGAAGTAGCTGAAACATTCCCCCAAGAATCTCAGTAGCTTGCTTTTATTTTTTTGTGCATTTTTTTTGGGGGGGGGGGTGTTGTCTCTTCGGAACATGGGCTGACTCAAGTGCTATGGCATGTTTGCTCATTGCTTTACTGACTTGCAGTTTTAAAAGAGTGGTTCACCACAAAGTCAAAGGTTAAACATTTTTTATATATCTGTTAAATTTGTCCCAACCTGTTATATGCACTAGGAGATGCATGGAAATGTTTTGTCTAATTCCATCTCATTATTTGATGCTGTACAGAATCAATAAAATCCTCACTGAGAAAACACAACCTACAGTGTCAATGAACCCATGTGTTGTAGACAGACACACGAGTGGCGCAGCAGTCTAAGGCACTGCATCTCAGTGCAAGAGGCGTCACTACAATCCCTGGTTCAAATCCAAGCTGTATCACATCTGGCTGTGGTTGGGAGTCCCATAGGGCAGTGCACACGTCTGGGTTTGGCCGGTGTAGGCCATCATTGTAAATAAGAATTTGTTCTTAACTGACTTGCCTAGTTAAATAAAGGTTACATGTAAAATAAAATAAAAAACAGAATGGTCCTAGGGCAGCGGTAGCCGTTCCTGGAGTGCCACAGGGACTGCAGTATTTGGTTCCAACTAGGGACAACACCTGGATCGAAGCACAATGATTCCGCTACACCCGCAATAATATCTGCTAAACACGTGTATGTGACCAATCAAATTTGATTTGACACCTGACCAACTGAGTTAATTGATGTGTTCACTGATTGCCTAAATTCAACACACCTGGTCTTCCAAGTCGGTTAAATCAAAAAACATTAACTTCAAGACTAGGGTTGCCTACCGTTGTATCTGAGACAAAAAGTTGTTTATTCATTTAAAGCGGCAATATCTAACTTTTTGGGAGACTGACCAAATTCACATAGAAGTGTGAGTTATAGATCTGTCATTCTCATTGAAAGCAGGTATAAGAAGCGGTAAATCTGTTCTGTTTGTTATTTCTTAATTTTGGCTTTTGCTTTTTACACAAGCTTCAAAAATCTGAAAATACAATATTGGTTATAGAGAATATATTTAACAGCGATTTAGATGGTACAATGATTCTCTCTACACTATACTTGCTTGTTTTGTCACAAACTGAAATTAGCCAAACCATTAGATACTGCATCTTACAGTTTTATTTTGGTCCTAATGTTGCCATGATTGGCTTGAGGCACAAATACATTGTGGCATCAGACTTCTTTTGAATATTGTTTAGTTTATGTGCCAGGCCTTGAATCAAAGTCCAGTACTGTCCGTTTAAATCTAGAGGTGGGAAGGACCTAACCAAGGGGGAACTTGCGAGTGTGTACGTGTGGCAGTACGTATTCGGCTCAACCGAATACGCGGATCACACGGGCTGTCAACCTTTTGTGGAAAATGACGAAAATCACAGTAGTCAAAACCAAGGCTTATCCCGACCAGAAGCCTGGCACGAGTGGACTGCGGAAAAGAGTGACAGTCTTTCAAACGAATGAGCACTATGCGGAGAACTTCATTCAAAGCATTATCTCTTGCATCGAACCAGCGGAGCGTCAGCCTGGACTGCTCGTAGTGGGAGGCGATGGAAGGTTTTTCATGAAAGATGCCATTAAGTTGATCATCCAGATCGCCGCTGCTAATGGGGTCAGTAATAATACCATGGCCTCACCCCCAAACACGTATACCATTAGCAGCTAGCCTAGCGTCTTTGACAACTCCCAGTTTTGACAGTGACCGCTCCAATCAGTGGTACTTTGTAACACTTCATCATTTTTGAAGTTTGGCGGATACACTGTTGCCATTGCCGATACGTTATTTTATGTTGGATACAGATGGCAATTCCATTTTATAATAAAATGAAATTTAACTTATTGCCATTGTCGGACTACCACAGTTGGGGCCCCACCACCCTAAATAATTTTGTAGGATACAAAAAAAACTACGAAATTAGCCAATTTACTGCATTTCAACACATTTTTGCCATGGTGCAGAGAAAAATGTGCAGTTTTATAATGCTATTCTACACATTTTATCATGAGGCTGAGAGTTTCGCCATTTTAATGCTAATTTCCTACAATTTCACACTTTTTTTCATTGTGTAGTGCATTTGTTTTGTTGTTTTATAGCGGAGTTCATGTTTTTATTCACAGTTTGCCATGAGGCTGAGAGAACATTTAGCAGATTCAAAACACATTTCCAGCAATTCTACAAATGTTGCTATCATATGCTAGATGGGGGGGCCCCTGACCTGGCCTCGCCTTCGTTAACAGAACTGTGGGAATGCATTGTCCGACAGGCTGTGGGTGAAGAACGCTGTCTACCGTTGTCCTTGCTAGCTTCCGTTGTCACCCCCGCCTCTTCTTCTGTGGGGTTTATCAGCAGTAGGCACTCAAAGTTATGGTGCATTACTTCCATCTAATTTACTGGAGCCCTCCCCGCCTCCTGTCTGTGTACCGGAGTCCTAGCTTAACAATGGACCAATAGAAGTAGAATGAGGGGTACCTGCAGCTGCAGGAAGGCCCATTAGCAGGAGCGCCCTGAATAGCGGGCCACAATTGCACCCTTCTCGCTGAAAACCGGATGTGGGAACTCCGCTCTGGCGTTTCTTTTAAGCCCTGTTACCTTAGGTTATTTCAACCCTGGTCTGATAGTTTCCAAATAAAAGTTGTGCTTACTGACCTTGCTGATCTTTTGATGAAGTGCACAGAGAGGAGATGGTTTGGTGCCCTTTCCCACGTTGACGAAAAACGCCACCATTCCTTTCCCATTATGTAGCCTAAACAGTCAGTGGACACTTCCTTGCCATGCATGTTTAGTATATGAACAAAGACAGCGGTTCTCTGCAAGGTTGTAATAATTGGAAAAAAGTGCAGCATTGAGGGCTTGTTTCATAAGGAGACTGTCAGTGGTACAGCCGGGTTCTGTTCATTCCCTCTGCAACTTTAGAGGAAAGGTCGGTGTGGTGGTATGCTGTCACGGAGCCCAGGCATGACATGAGCACTAGCGACACTGACCTCCTGGCTGAACACAATGTTCAGACAGACCAACGTCATTATCACACCATATAGCTCCACTATGATCTGTCCCATATAATCCTGCACAAAAGGAACATGATCATCAGAACTCTTCTTATTCTCATCTTATTCATGATGTATAACATATTGCTTCTTTTATTTGCGACCTACAGTACCAGTCTAAAGTTTGGACACGCCTACTCCTTTAAGGGTTTTTTTTCTTTTACTATTTTCTGCATTGTAGAATAATAGTGAAGACATCAACTATGAAATAACACATGGCATCATATAGTCACCAGAAAAGTGTTAAACAAATCAAAATATATTTTATATGAGATTATTCGAAGTAGCCACCCTTTGCCTTAATGACATACTCTTGGCATTCTCTCAACTAGCTTCTTCTGGAATGCTTTTCCAGGGAGTTCCCACATATGCTGTGCACTTGTTGGCTGCTCCCCCCCCCCCTCCCAAACTCGGTCCTGGGGCCCCTGTTGGGTGCATGTTTTAGTTTTTGCCCTAGCACTACACAACTGATTCTAATAATCAAAGCTTGATGGTGAGTTAGTTATTTGAATCAGCTGTTTTAGTGCTAGGGGCAAGAAACTAAACATGCACCTGGGGGGTTTAGGAAAACCCTGCCCTAGACATGGTTTACCCTCCATACTCTTCCATGTCACTCAGCTGCTTGTTTAGCGCCCATATAGCAGCCTGACCTCACCAATGGCGAATTGTGTTGAATCTGTGCACTCCTCTTCTATTTTCATCCTTACCTGTGTCGACTGGATAGGTCAATGTAATATGACTTACAGTTTAATATATAAAACATGACATCGGAGAATGATCATTTACCCATTGTTCTCTCCATCCCTTCCTCCCTCTCTCTCCTGTCTCCATGCAGATAGGCCACCTGGTCATTGGTCAGAATGGCATCATGTCCACCCCCGCTGTGTCCTGTGTGATCCGCAAGCTCAAAGCGGTGGGAGGAATCATCCTCACGGCCAGCCACAACCCCGGTGGCCCTAAAGGAGACTTTGGCATCAAGTACAACATCTCTTCCGGAGGTGAGATGGGACAGGAGGGGGAGAGGAGAGGGAGAGAGATGAACTGAAGAGGTTGAAGACAGGAAGGGGATAAATGGAGAAGGGAGGAGAGAGACTGGAAATAGTGACAGGAGAGGGAGGGAGGCAAGGAAGGGGGAAAAAAGGGGAAAGCCATAGGGGGAGAAAGGGAAGAGGAGGGAGGCAAGAAAGGGGAAAGCCATAGGGGGAGAAAGGCCAGGGAGAGAAAGGCCAGTGAGACATGGGGAAGAGGGAGGCAAGGAAGGGGGAAAAAAGGGGAAAGCCATAGGGGGAGAAAGGCCAGTGAGCGATGGGGTAACATTTAAACTTTACTTAGCCTGCCTTTGTAACGAAGATGGAGGACGTTTCAGGATAGAATAAGCACACAATCCAATCAGTAATTTTATGACAAGGTTTAGGATGCCTAGTGATGGAGCGTGGCTGTTTTACATAATATTTCTCTAGGCTCTTCTTTATCCTCCTCTCCTTATTGTATGTGTCTGTCTCCAGGTCCTGCGCCCGAGGGAATCACAGACAAAATATTCCAGATCAGCAAGAGCCTAACAGAGTACCACATCTGCCCCGACCTCAAGGTTGACATCTCCAAGATCGGCAAGCAGACCTTTGAGGTGGACACATTCAAGCCCATGACAGGTACAGCAGGATGGGCAGGAATTCTTCTCAACTGACAGGGATGGGTTAGCTTGGAGACCAAACCTGGGAGAAGCTCACTGGTACAAATCCTTGGGCAAGGCACTCAAGTTCAGGTGTATTATTGCAATCAGTAAAGTATGTGTATGTCTTCTAGTTGTATGTCTTCTCCTAAGTCTAGAAACAGGCTACATAAGCAATAAGGCACAACGGGGTGTGGTATAAGGCCAATATACCACAGCTAAGGGCTGTTCTTAGGTGCAATGCGTAGTGCCTGTATACAGCCCTTAGCTGTGGTATATTAGCCATATACCACAAACCCCCGAGGTGCCCTCTTGCTATTATAAACTGGTTACCAATGTTTTGTCATACACCTGGTGTACGGTCTGATATACCACGGCTTTCGGCCAATCAACATTCAGGGCTCGAACCACCCAGTTTATAATAGTTAGTACATCTAATCTATCCTAACTGCTGTTTGTCCTCTACAGTGGAGATCGTGGACTCTGTGGAGTCCTACGCTGAGATGCTGAGGGGAATCTTCGACTTCAATGCCCTAAAACAGCTTGTGTCTGGAGCCAATCACATTAAAGTCCGTCTGGATGCCATGCACGGAGGTACTCTACATATACTGTAGATCACTGATCCGCTCAGCTGACTGCTGTATGATACCACAGGTCCCTCTATTGACAATGATCTGTGTGCTTGTAATGCCTTGTCTAAATGTTTGTGCTATAGCATTAGCTACAAGGTAGAGATGGTGGTAGGTAGCCTGACGATTACGAGCGTTGGGCCAGTAATCGAATCCCAGGTGAACAATCTGTCTGTGCCCTTGAGCAAGGCACTTAACCCTAATTGTTCCTGTAAGCCACTCTGGATAAGAGCGTCTGCTAATTGACTAAAATGTAATGAATTCGATTCCTGCTCTCAGTAATGTTTGTATCTTCAGTGCTGCGTGACTTATTGTCCAATAGTCTGATTTCTCAACAATGCTGTTTTCAGATAGATTCCCCGCACAGCCACGCAATGCCCCGCACAGCCACGCAATGCCCCGCACAGCCACGCAATGCCCCGCACAGCCACGCAATGCCCCGCACAGCCACGCAATGCCCCGCACAGCCACGCAATGCCCCGCACAGCCACGCAATGCCCCGCACAGCCACGCAATGCCCCGCACAGCCACGCAATGCCCTGCACAGCCACGCAATGCCCTGCACAGCCACGCAATGCCCTGCACAGCCACGCAATGCCCTGCACAGCCACACCTCCCTTCATGATAACCTTTACCCCCTTCAGTGGTTGGACCCTATGTGAAGAAGATTGTCTGTGAGGAGTTGGGCGCTGCCGCCGACGGTGCCTTCAACTGTGTCCCCAAGGAGGACTTTGGTGGTCATCACCCTGACCCCAATCTGACCTACGCCTCTGACCTGGTCAACGCCATGAAGGGAGGAGATTACGACCTCGGAGCCGCCTTTGATGATGATGGTGTAAGTTGACAGTCGGGGGAACCAGTTGAAGATTTCAGCCCTATCTCATCCCCATCTCACCCATAGTTCAAATATAGGCTCCAGGTCTTGTTCATCACTCGGCTGAAGGCAGCTTGGAATCGAGGCTATTCCATGCATGACCCGTGTCCATAGTACCAGTCCTTGAATCATCCCACAATCCAAACCTCTATATCTCCTGCAGTCTGTTCAGATGCTGAACTCTCCTCTGTTCTCCTACCCTCTGCTCTCTACTCCTACCCTCTCCTCAGGATCGTAACATGGTCCTTGGAAAGCATGGCTTCTTTGTCAACCCTTCTGACTCTGTGGCCATCATTGCAGCCAACATCACTTGCATCCCCTACTTCCAGAAGACTGGGGTCAAAGGTCTGGCCCGCAGCATGCCCACCAGCGGAGCTCTGGACAAGTGAGCCTAACGTCCACTCCACGCAGTCCATTCCTAGCTTCTTCTTGATTGTACCTTTTTAATTTAGTTTGTTTATGACATTTATTTTACTGGGATTGTGCACATTAATCAGCATTTCAGTTTCCTCATTAATGTTTAACTGGCGGAGTTGGCTAAATAGTTCATTTGAATATCCTATCGCTGTGCCTCAGTGTGGCTAAAGCCTTGAAGATGAATCTGTATGAGACTCCTACTGGCTGGAAGTTCTTTGGCAACCTGATGGACGCTGGCAAGCTGTCTCTGTGCGGAGAGGAGAGCTTCGGCACTGGTGAGTTAGGAGTTAGGAGGACTGGGATCTTAACGTTAGCTGACCAGGGCCATGGCAGAACAAAAGACTGTAGACACTCACTAAAATAACACACACATATGTTTACATTGTCAGTTGTGTTATGAACTTTGTTATTACCAGCCTCCAGCCACATGGCATGATGTTTGTTAAGCTTACCAGCCTACATAGTGAGTATTGCTCTCTTTTCCAAAGACCAGCATTCTAGTTGTACAGCATAATGTAGCTTTGTATGCATTATATCAGCTCTAGTAGTTTGCTAAAGAGAGTCAGTGGTGTTACATGGTTCCAGTCAGTTGGGCAAGGCATTGTGTTTGTACATATCTTCCCCTCCTCTCTTCATTGTTTACCAAAGGCTCTGATCACATCCGTGAGAAGGACGGCTTGTGGGCGGTGCTGGCCTGGATGTCCATCCTAGCCCACAGGAAGCAGAGTGTGGAAGAGATCATGAAAGACCACTGGAACAAATTTGGCAGGAACTTCTTCACCAGGTTAGTGGTTGAACTCTGCTGCCCTCCAGTGGTGCAGTCAAATCAAAGCAGATTGGTCACATACACATGGTTAGTAGATGTTAATGTGTAGTGAAATGCTTGTGCTTCTAGTTCTGAGCGTGCAGTAATATCTAACAAGTAATCTAACAATTTCACAACAACTACCTTATACACAAGTGTAAAGGAATGAATTAGAATATGTACATATAAATATATGGATGAGCGATGGCCAAACGGCATAGGCAAGATGCAGTAGATGGTATAGAGGACAGTATATACATTTGAGATGAGTAATGTAGGATATGTAAACATTATATAAAGTGGCATTGCTTACATGACACATTTATTGCATCCAATTATTAAAGTGGCTAGAGATTGAAGACTCAATGTTAGTGATGGCTGTTTAACAGTCTGACGGCCTTGAGATAGAAGCTGTTTTTCAGTCTCTCGGTCCCAGCTTTGATGCACTTGTACTAAAGGTCGGCCGATTATGATTTTTCAACGCCGATACCGATTATTGGAGGACCAAAAAAGCCGATACCGACTAATCAGCCAATATGATTTATTTATTTGTAATAATGACAATTACAACAATACTGAATGAACACTTATTTTAACTTAATATAATACATAAATAAAATCAATTTAGCCTCATAAATAATGAAACATGTTCAATTTGGTTTAAATAATGCAAAAACACAGTGTTGGAGAAGAAAGTAAAAGTGCAATATGTGCCATGTAAAAAAGCTAACGTTTCAGTTCCTTGCTCAGAACATGAGAACATATGAAAGCTGGTGGTTCCTTTTAACATGAGTCTTCAATATTCTCAGGTAAGAAGTTTTAGGTTGTAGTTATTATAGGAATTATAGGACTATTTCCCTCTACCATTTGTATTTCATTAACCTTTGACAATTGGATGTTCTTATAGGCACTTTAGTATTGCCAGTGTAACAGTATAGCTTCCGTCCCTTTCCTCGCTCCTCCCTGGGCTCAAACCAGGAACACAACGACAACAGCCACCCTCGAAGCAGCGTTACCCATGCAGAGCAAGGGGAACAACCACAGGCTCAAAGCGAGTGATGTTTGAAACGCTATTAGCGCGAGCTAACTAGCTAGCCTTTACACTTCGGTTACACCAGCCTAATCTCGGGAATCGATAGGCTTGAAGTCATAAACAGCGCAATGCTTGACGCACAACGAAGAGCTGCTGGCAAAACGCGCTTCTGCCTAGCACCGCTCAGTCAGATACTTAGATACTTGTATGCTCAGTCAGATTATATGCAATGCAGGACAAGCTAGATAATATCTAGTAATATCAACCATGTGTAGTTAACTAATGATTATGATTGTTTTTTACAAGACAAGTTTAATGCTAGCTAGCAACTTACCTTGGCTTACTTCATTCGCGTAACAGGGAGTCTCCTTGTGGAGTGCAACGAGAGAGAGGCAGGTAGTTATAGCGTGGACTAGTTAACTGTAAGGTTGCAAAATTGGATCCCCTGAGCTGACATTGGAACCCACCGTTCCTAGGCCGTCATTGAAAAGAAGAATGTGTTCTTAACTGACTTGCCTAGTTAAATAAAGGTGTAAAAAAAAATATTGGCAAAAATCGGTGCCCAAAAATAGATTTTTTTTCCCCCGATTGTTATGAGAACTTGAAATCAGCCCTAATTAATCGGCCATTCCGATTAATCGGCAGACCTCTAACCTGTACTGACCTCGCCTTCTTGATTATAGCGGGGTAAACAGGCAGTGGCTCGGGTGGTTGTTGTCCTTGATGATCTTTTTGGCCTTCCTGTGACATCGGGTGGTGTAGGTGTCCTGGAGGGCAGGTAGTTTGCCCCCGGTGATGCGTTGTGCAGACCTCACTACCCTCTGGAGAGCCTTAAGGTTGTGGGTGGAGCAGTTGCTGTACCAGGCGGTGATACAGCCCGTTTACACCAGGTGTAACCCTAACCCCCACCCCGTTTACACCAGGTGTAACCCTAACCCCCAACCCCGTCTACAACGGGTGTAACCCTAACCCCCGCCCCGTCTACAACGGGTGTAACCCTAACCCCCGGCCCGTCTACAACGGGTGTAACCCTAACCCCCGGCCCGTCTACAACGGGTGTAACCCTAACCCCCGCCCCGTCTACATCGGGTGTAACCCTAACCCCCGCCCCGTCTACAGGTATGATTATGAAGAAGTGGACTCAGACAAAGCCAACACCATGATCAAGGAGCTTGAGGCTAAGATGTTTGACAAGTCCTTTGTGGGCCAGAAGTTTTCATCGGGAGACAAGAGCTATGAGGTGGCTGTCTCTGACAATTTTGCCTATACCGACCCTGTGGACGGCAGCGTCTCCAAGAACCAGGTGAGAGACGGGGCCAAAAAGGCATCTAGAGAGAGGCATCCCAGCATGGGACATGGGTGTGGTGGATACAATTCTGTCAGTACATGTTCATGATAAAGAGTGATGGATAGTTATGACAATATTATTGTGATATTAATAGTTCATAGAATGTTGATAGATGACCAGCACATTTCCTGCAAATATAGACTTGAAGCATCACTAGAGGCACATATAATTATTAGTTCTTCTCCATATTCCCAGTATATTGAGTTCCTCTTTAGTTATCTCTCTCTCTCTCTCTGTGTCGCTCAGGGTCTGAGGATAGTCTTCTCCGACGGCTCCAGGATCATCTTTCGTCTCAGTGGGACAGGCAGCGCTGGTGCGACCGTCAGGCTCTACATAGACAGCTATGAGAAGGACCCCGCCAAAATCTACGGCGACGCACAGGTGAGACCTGGGGGCTGAGGAGCAGCAGGGCTCTTCTCTGATTGGATGTGACAGGATAATTTTAGAGGCACAGTTGGGGAGCTCTTGTACTTGTCATGATGATTCAATGGAAGATGAAGTATTTCTACACCCACAACACACACACACACAAGCCTGGCAGCTAGCTTGTTTTGGGTCAACGGGTCCAACAACACAGTGCCTTTATGAATTCTTAGTTGACTTGAAGGAGAAGGAATGTTTGGCTAAGAGTTGATATCAGGCCATGGGAGAAAAAAAAGGTTGAAAAGCACAGAGTTGACACTTCATAAAATCATTCTGAGTGGTCTGGGCAGGAGGGACAGACTGATGGAGTGAGAAAGACAAACAAAAAACAATCATTTTGGATAAGGAGGCCTTCTATGGCACAGATTAATTTAGGACCATTTCTATTGCTTACAAATCTAAAAGGATTGGATAGGTGAAAGCATTATGGTAGCGGCTCAGCTTGGCTTGTTCCAGGGCTAGTTGGACTTATGTGTTCAGTCTGTAACTATAACATAGATGTCAGTGGGGTTATAGGAAGAGGCTATGACCGAGTGAGACTGGAGTGCAATGTTGACTGTTTGGCTTCCTTAGGTCATGCTGAAACCTCTGGTGGAGATTGCGCTGAAGATCTCTGGGCTCCATGAGAAGACCGGCCGCACCGGGCCCACTGTGATCACGTAGACTGCTGCCCCCCCCCCACACTGTGATCACGTAGACTGCTGCCCCCCCCACTGTGATCACATAGACTGCTGCCCCCCACTGTGATCACGTAGACTGCTGCCCCCCCACACTGTGATCACGTAGACTGCTGGCCCTGCCCCCCCCCACTGTGATCACGTAGACTGCTGGCCCCCCCACTGTGATCACATAGACTGCTGCCCCCCACTGTGATCACGTAGACTGCTGGCCCTGCCCCCCCACTGTGATCACGTAGACTGCTGGCCCTGATCAGGCCCTGTCACACCCTTCCAGGTAACTCTGTCCTATCAACCGTTCCACGTGTGCCTCTGAAGAACAACCTCACCTCACTTGTACCATAAAGCCATCCAAACAAAAGCTTAAAATGTAACACTGCCATTCACCATGAATAAAACTTCCTTACAAAATAATATTGTCGCACTCATGTGTATTTATTATATTTCAATATACATTTATTAGAATTTCTTAGGGAAGACACAAAAGCAGTATGAACAGTCAGTTTTGTTGTCCGTAGAATTCTACATTTAAGACAGACCCGAAGTCAGTGACCAATGTCAATCTCTCCCAGCATGCCTGATCTAGCCAATCAGCTGAGAGATCAGTGCTAGGATGTGATTATGGTGGTGAGATCAGTCAACCAGCTTGGGGACATACACAGTCAATTTTGATGCCAGAGGGCCTGGTTTGGGGGCAATCCAACTATGGAAACACCGGAGTAGCTTAATGATGCTGCATGTGTAGAGGTAAAACATTACTGTGCTTAAGTTTAGTGCTGCAGCCACGCAGAGGTTAAACAAACAGCTCCTGGCATCAGGTGGGTCTAAGCCTCTTAGGGCCTCTCTGAAGAGGAGATCATTGACTTCTGGGCTGGGAGGTATCAGACAGACATTTCCCCCCTTACCATAATCTCTCTGCTCTCATCCCCCTCTCCTATTCTTCTAAATGTTTGTTCTCTCTCATCTTCTCTCTACTTCCCACCACACATACCAGGCCAGGGGTGTCTATTTGAACTGATGAGAACTAACTCTGGTAGACCTAGACCATAACCCCTCAGCAGACAGTGTGTGAGAAAGCATTGAGGTAGCCAGAACTAGCCAGCCCTTCACTGGGCCAGGGGAGATTGGAATGGGTGGGTGGAGTGATATTAATGGTGATGGCCTCTTAGCGGAAACACTGTTCTGGATATGAACATGGCAAGTTATTCTATCCTCCAAGCCAAGAAGTGCAGGATGGATCAGAATGGGTTCTGTCCAGAGTCAATGTGTGAGAGGGAGTATTTCCAAAAGGTGAAGTCTTTCCAAAGACATTCCTGGGTTGCGTCCCAAATGACACCTTATGGGCCCTGGTCTAAAGTAGTGCACCACATAGGGAATAGGGTGCCATTTGGGGGACAGTCCTGATCCTGAAGAGGAATAGAAGACCAATTGAATCTACTCTTCCTGTTCTCTGCAGTGAAATGTACTTGATAATCAGATAGTCACCATTATACTGAATGATGTGTAAGATGATCTTCTAGCCAGATGACAGAAAGCTAAGCAAGAGAGAGACTTCTCGTGAGGGACAATACAGTTCCAGAACTTCCAGCTAGTGAGGGACAATACAGTTCCAGAACTTCCTGCTAGTGAGGGAAAATACAGTTCCAGAACTTCCAGCTAGTGAGGGACAATACAGTTCCAGAACTTCCAGCTAGTGAGGGACAACACAGTTCCAGAACTTCCAGCTAGTGAGGGACAATACAGTTCCAGAACTTCCAGCTAGTGAGGGACAATACAGTTCCAGAACTTCCAGCTAGTGAGGGACAACACAGTTCCAGAACTTCCAGCTAGTGAGGGACAATACAGTTCCAGAACTTCCAGCTAGTGAGGGACAATACAGTTCCAGAACTTCCAGCTAGTGAGGGACAACACAGTTCCAGAACTTCCAGCTAGTGAGGGACAATACAGTTCCAGAACTTCCAGCTAGTGAGGGACAATACAGTTCCAGAACTTCCAGCTAGTGAGGGACAACACAGTTCCCGTCTCTTGAGTCCTGTGTCTAAATTGTCTCAAATTTAGTTAATTGTTGAGAAGCAGCAAAATCAGGTGCACCTAAGAAGAGTGATATATCTCTCTCTCTCTTTTGACATGGGGAAAAGAAAATTGCTTTGGGGAGCACAAATAGACTTATTCCACCCATACCTGTCATGTATGTCAATGTCATTCATGTTGACGACTCAAATCCACTAAACCCTGGCCTTTATTTGTTGGGCATCTCTGTAGCATAGAAGGGGTTCACCTTAACCGCACCCCCCAAAGGTACAGGCTGTGACGGGGATATGTAACGACTCTAAATGGTTCCTCTTTGAGGTCCATCGGGGGATGAATAGTAGGGTGGACAGTTTGGTCCTGGACCTGCATTGTTGAGGCCCAGGCCTGTGATTCCGACACGGTGCGACACATAACGTCTTCCCCTATTTCGGCCGTGCCGGTAATGGTTCCCAGGTTGTATTTAGATTGGCTGTCATTACGTCAGGTAATCACAATAAGGCTTACATTAAGCCGCTCTGGTCTGGAGCTATTAGATGGCTAAATTACTTTCTTTGTGGTTGGCAGGGCGACTGTGTTTTTATAGCGGTCCGTAGATTACTATGCAGGAGGAACCAGTCCCTTGGAACATAGAATAACACCATCAGCTGACAAAGCCATCATTCTAAAATGCCTTAAATAAGTCCTGAAGTGGAGAAAACACAGAGTACAATAAAATCAAGTATAACTCAATGTTTCTTGTGGTTTTCTCTGAACCTCCCTCTCTTTATCCATTAAAGCGGCAATCTGCAGTTGAAACAATAACAAATGGAAATCCCGTCACTGTTTCGGTAAAAAGCTGAGAGATGGAGCTGGAGAAATGCAACCACTCAAATTCATAGAATTATGGATGCAAGGACTGACATGCCATTATATCAACATTTTCATTTAAGCATCTTTTGAGGCCATACAGAGTTTCTTTACAGTTACTTAGTTAATAAACATTTTAGTAAAACATGCTTATAAGCTTTTTCAAGATGTCCACCATTGTTCCTGTACCAAAGAAACCAAAAGGGGGGGGGGTTCTTAGCTGACATATGGAATTGTTTCTAAACATCATACCATGGATCATTTAGCTATAAAAAATATATATATAATTTTAAAAAATGTAAAAAATATTGCAGTTGGCCTTTACTACAATAGCCCATAAAAACACAATAACACATTAATGCACGGGGGAAAAGGACAGTAAAGAAATTAATCATAAGAAATAATGTTTTGAAATGTCTGTCCTATATCTAGGAGATATAAGAAAGTGCAGAAAATACTGTATATACAGTACCAGTCAAAAGTTTGGACACAGCTACTCATTCAATGTTTTCTCTTTATTTTTACTGTTCTACATTGGAGAATAATAGTGAAGACATCAAAACTATGAAATAACACATATGGAATCATGTATTAACTAAAAAAGTGTTAAACAAATCAACATTTATTTTATATTTTAGAATCTTCAAAGTAGCCACCCTTTGCCTTGATGACAGCTTTGCACACTCTTGACATTCTCTCAACCAGCTTCACTTGAAATGCTTGAAGGAGTTTCCACATATGCTGAGTACTTGTTGGCTGCTTTTCCTTCACTCTGCGGTCCATCTCATCCCAAACCATCTCAATTGGGTTGAGGTGGGTGATTGTGGAGGCCAGGTCATCTGATGCAGCACTCCATCACTCTCCTTCTTGGTCAAATAGCCCTTACACCGCCTGGAGGTGTGTTGGGTCATTGTCCTGTTGAAAAACAAATGATAGTCTCACTAAGCGCAAATCAGATGGGATGGCGTATCGCTGCAGAATGCTGTGGTATCCATGCTGGTTAAGTGTGCCTTGAATTCTAAATAAATCACAGACCGTGTCAATTCAAATCAAAGTTTATTTGTCACGTGCGCCGAATACAGCAGGTGTAGTAGACCTTAGAGTGAATGGTTTACTTACAGGCTCTAACCAATAATGCGGAGAAAAAAAAGTATGTGTGTGTGTGTGTGTGTAGGTAAGTAAAGAAATAAAACAACAGTAAAAAGACATTTGAGAAAAGAGTTGCAAGGCTACATACAGACACCAGTTAGTCAGGCTTATTGAGGTAGTATGTACATGTAGATATGGTTAAAGTGACTATGCATATATGATGAACAGAGAGTAGCAGTAGCGTGAAAAGAGGGGTTGGCAGGTGGCGGGTGGTGGGACACAATGCAGATAGCCCGGTTAGCCAATGTGCGGGAGCACTGGTTGGTTGAGCCAATTGAAGTCGGTGTGTCCAAACTTTTGACTGGTACTGTATATATGTTTTATTAGATTATATGTTGGGTTCTGATGGAGTGTAACAGCTGAACTAAGCTGATGAGGCATTTATAAGTTATATTCTTCAAAAATCAATGGATACATATTAACTTATAAGCCCAAAAATGGATGTACTGTAGCACCCTCGACTAACCTGTGCACCCGCACATTGACTTTGTACCGGTTCCCCCTGTATATAGTCTCGTTATTGTTATTTTACTGCTACTCTTTAATTACTTGTTACTTTAATTTCTTATTGTTATGTGTATTTTTTAAACCGCATTGTTGGTTAGGGCCTTGTCAGTAGTATTTCTCTGTTGTAAATACTACTTTCTCTGTTGTATTCAGGACATGTGACTAATAACATTTGATTTGAACTGCATATTGTCCCCTATAAAGTATTTTTCACTCAAATAATTGTATGATGTCATGTATTATAATAATTTATAATTAGAAAATGAAACTAAAACATAATCTGCAGAAAATGAATTGTACATTTTATAAATCTGACTCAAATCTGTTTAGACCATTTTAAACCCATTTGCACTGTACAACTATTGTACTGTGAAACCTGTGGAACATTTCGAGGGCTGATGACATTAACAGGTCTTCCCTAAATAGCCAGTGTGTTTAAAACGTTGTTGATATAGATTTCACATCTCTTAGGCAGATGAGCTGGATAACTAAACGCTGTCAGGATTGTTGAGCTTTTATTCTCATCCTTTCCATACTGGTGTCATGTTGAACTGCGAGGAGATATACTGTCTCTCCAGGAATAGGGATTGCAGTACAGAACAGTTCTGTGTTGGTTGAGATAGGCCACAGAGGACCACCATGTTAATGACATTACTGAGACTGGTTTTAAGTCAGGAGAGGAATCCAAACAACGATCTGTTAGGATATAAAACTGCTCAGAGGCTCAGCATAATGGATGTTTCTGACCGCACTGCAGATGCTGGATCTTATGCATAGACCTCTATATTTTGTATTTTTTCTCTTCTACTCTCTTCTTCTCTCCTTTCTTCTCCTCTCATTCTCCCTCTGGTCCTTGCTCAAGATTCTCTTGGAGAAACCACAGCGTTGTGAGGCTTCTTGTCCTACAGCCAGAGAGTGCATTTCTGTGGTCCAGTCTAGAGCAAGAGAGTGATGTTTCTGTGGTCCAGTTTAGAGCAAGGGAGGGAGGTTTCTGTGGTCCAGTTTAGAGTGAGGGAGGGATGTTTCTATGGTCCAGTTCAGAGCGAGAGAGGGATGTTTCTGTGGTCCAGTTTAGAGCAAGAAAGGGAGGTTTCTGTGGTCCAGTTTAGAGCGAGGGAGGGAAGTTTCTATGGTCCAGTTCAGAGCGAGAGAGGGAGGTTTCTGTGGTCCAGTTTAGAGCAAGAGAGGGAGGTTTCTGTGGTCCAGTTTAGAGCGAGAGAAGGTTTCTGTGGTCCAGTTTACAGCGAGAGAGGGATGTTTCTGTGGTCCAGTTCAGAGCGAGAGAGGGAGGTTTCTGTGGTCCAGTTCAGAGCGAGAAAGGGAGGTTTCTGTGGTCCAGTTTAGAGCAAGAGAGGGAGGTTTCTGTGGTCCAGTTTAGAGTGAGAGAAGGTTTCTGTGGTCCAGTTTAGAGCAAGAGAGGGAGGTTTCTGTGGTCCAGTTTAGTGCAAGAGAGGGAGGTTTCTGTGGTCCAGTTTAGAGTGAGAGAAGGTTTCTGTGGTCCAGTTTAGAGTGAGAGAAGGTTTCTGTGGTCCAGTTTAGAGCATGAGAGGGAGGTTTCTGTGGTCCAGTTTAGAGTGAGAGAGGGAGGTTTCTGTGGTCCAGTTTAGAGTGAGAGAGGGAGGTTTCTGTGGTCCAGTTTAGTGCAAGAGAGGGAGGCAGGGAAGGAGAGAGAGAGAGGGAAAAGAAAGGGAGCACATATACTGTACAAATATAACACAACATCAAATTAACATGTTTCCTCAGCTTACTCTCTGGCATAGGTCTCACTTAGAACAGAAATAAATAGCCATTTGCTCTGAAGCAACAAGGCAAAACACTCTCCCTTTTCAAACTCCCACACTTTCCCCACCTTAAGAAGCAACAGCTGGGAAAATGAACCGTGCCGGGTTTTCCGTTTATTTACTGCGCAGGGCATGACAAATTATACCAGAGACGCACTTGTTTTACAAAGTAATAACTCTCAAACGTTGTTTATGTGACACAAACCTCAAAAGAAAAACAATCTGGTTAAGGTACCAACACAAATAATATGTGGGTGCAGTTCTCTTGTTCTATGTGTGTATCCTGAACATTTAGATCTGCTTTCCTGGACACAGATTAATCCTGGCCCTGCACTAAAATACATGCTGAATGGAAAAGTGCTTTTTAGTCCAGGACTAGGTTAAATCTGTGTCTGGGAAACCGGCTCATACGGCTTACATTGAACATTATCTACATTTTCTGGACCGAGAGACGATACTATATGTTGTTTTCTATCAGTTACTTTACCAGGTTAAATTAGATTAAATCTAAACTATCAACCGTAACCACTTAAGACAAACCAAACAAACACAGGAACATTATCCCTCTCATTGTAACCATCTTCATTTCCTTTCTCTTCCTGCTCATCCCCACATCCTGACCCTAAACCCCCTCCACCCCCTCTTACCCCCATGTCCCTAATGATCTGCAGTGTGGGCACTAGGGAGAAGGATAATACCGGCTGATCTTCTGACATTTTCACACCATCAGGCATGTTAGCCTGTCACTCAGAAACACAACTGTCATTGGAAGGCTGACAGATTGAGAAAATGCAAGCGAGGGACCACCCAGACACAGTGTACCTCCTCCTTCCTGCCTCCCTGCTCCTCCTCCCCTACAGCCCTCTTACATTGGAATGGAGGGAAGAGAAAAGTGTTTGTTATTCCTTTTTCTTTTGTTTCTTTGGTCCCGTGTGGCTCAGTTGGTGGAGCATGGTGCTTGCAATGCCAAGGTTGTGGGTTAGAAGCCCGTGGTGGACCAGTATGAAAAGAAAAACAATGACGCACTCACTAAGTTGCTATGGATAAGAGTGTCTCCTAAATGACTAAAATGTAAATGTCTCTAGAGTAACAGAGGGGTGCTGCATAATGCCTACCCCTCAGTCAAGATGCACTTACTTCATAGTGGGGTGGAGTAGGCCAGGGTACTACATAGTTGAGCCCTAAAGAGAGAGGGAGGGGGAGAGTGAGGTCACTTTTATTTTGTCTGCCATTAGTGATGATGTCACCTTATCAGTCCAAAATGAGGGTGGGGGCAGAAACTACAGTACATCTATTGCCAGTGACAGTAAGGAGCACAAAGTGCTAACACATTTCCAGTCAGACAGACGGTTGGACAAATACAGTGATTCTAGTCATCTGAAGAGAAAGAGAATAGATGGCAGCCAGGTTTGAGAGAGAAGGAGAGAGAATCATTTTCTTTTCATTTCCTTCTGGCGTCTGTTGAAGTTGCTTTGAGACAACATCATCAGAGGTCGTGTCAGCCTTTTAACAGAGACCTCAGTCATTCTGTGTGTGTGTGTGCCCGTGTGTCCATCCATCCACAGAGAACCGGGGGATCCCCTCTTCAAAAGAGACCATAATCCAGACCTCCATCTCCCCTCCCATTAGAATTAGATGAGTTTTGCCGTGCATGGTTGCAATTTTAAGAGTCATATTTTAAAGATTCTCTCAGAGAGAAAAAACGTACCTTTTCGTACATTTTTCTGCTACTTAACCAACCCTGTAGTAATGGCTTACAAATGTTTAATATTAGATGTAATCATGGCGGAGAGAGGGAGTAGAGAGAGACATTCAACTTTTCTATTTTTTCTCCTTGTAGCTTCCCTGGCCCGGGATGTCTAATTCCAAAGAAAACAGCAGAAATCTTTGAGTTTATACAAAACTATCTTGTTACTTTATTACGATTTTCCTTAACCTTTGCATGTCTTTATTGTGTGTGTTTGTAATCAAACAGCTTTGGTAATATGGCTGGACTGAAGCAGTGCTTGAGTTGCCATTATTACACGTTTCAGTTGTTTCTGTTGCAGCTAACATGGATGATGTGCCTTTTCTCTTGAGACGTGTGTCAAATCAAATCACATTTTATTGGTCACATACACATATTTAGCAGATGTTATTGCGGGTGTAGTGAAATGCTTGTGGTTCTAGCTCCAAGAGTATCTAACAACTCACAACAATACACACTAATCTAATAGTAAAATATATAAATATTAGATTGAGCAATGTCGGATTGGAATTGACCAAAATACAATAGAATAGAATATAGTATATACAGTACATATGAGATGAGTAAAGCAGTATGTAAACATGATTTAATCATTATTAAAGTGACTGGTGTTTCATTATTAAAGTAGCCAGTGATTCCAAGTCTATGTACAGTGCCTTGCGAAAGTATTCGGCCCCCTTGAACTTTGCGACCTTTTGCCACATTTCAGGCTTCAAACATAAAGATATAAAACTGTATTTTTTTGTGAAGAATCAACAACAAGTGGGACACAATCATGAAGTGGAACGACAAATCAAAAACGGAAAAATTGGGTGTGCAAAATTATTCAGCCCCCTTAAGTTAATACTTTGTAGCGCCACCTTTTGTTGCGATTACAGCTGTAAGTCGCTTGGGGTATGTCTCTATCAGTTTTGCACATCGAGAGACTAATTTTTTTTCCCATTCCTCCTTGCAAAACAGCCTGAGCTCAGTGAGGTTGGATGGAGAGCATTTGTGAACAGCAGTTTTCAGTTCTTTCCACAGATTCTCGATTGGATTCAGGTCTGGACTTTGACTTGGCCATTCTAACACCTGGATATGTTTATTTTTTAACCATTCCATTGTAGATTTTGCTTTATGTTTTGGATCATTGTCTTGTTGGAAGACAAATCTCCGTCCCAGTCTCAGGTCTTTTGCAGACTCCATCAGGTTTTCTTCCAGAATGGTCCTGTATTTGGCTCCATCCATCTTCCCATCAATTTTAACCATCTTCCCTGTCCCTGCTGAAGAAAAGCAGGCCCAAACCATGATGCTGCCACCACCATGTTTGACAGTGGGGATGGTGTGTTCAGGGTGATGAGCTGTGTTGCTTTTACGCCAAACATAACATTTGGCATTGTTGCCAAAAAGTTCAATTTTGGTTTCATCTGACCAGAGCACCTTCTTCCACATGTTTAGTGTGTCTCCCAGGTGGCTTGTGGCAAACTTTAAACACTTTTTATGGATATCTTTACGAAATGGCTTTCTTCTTGCCACTCTTCCATAAAGGCCAGATTTGTGCAATGTACGACTGATTGTTGTCCTATGGACAGAGTCTCCCACCTCAGCTGTAGATCTCTGCAGTTCATCCAGAGTGATCATGGGCCTCTTGGCTGCATCTCTGATCAGTCTTCTCCTTGTATGAGCTGAAAGTTTAGAGGGACGGCCAGGTCTTGGTAGATTTGCAGTGGTCTGATACTCCTTCCATTTCAATATTATCGCTTGCACAGTGCTCCTTGGGATGTTTAAAGCTTGGGAAATCTTTTTGTATCCAAATCCGGCTTTAAACATCTTCACAACAGTATCTCGGACCTGCCTGGTGTGTTCCTTGTTCTTCATGATGCTCTCTGCGCTTTTAACGAACCTCTGAGACTATCACAGTGCAGGTGCATTTATACGGAGACTTGATTACACACAGGTGGATTGTATTTATCATCATTAGTCATTTAGGTCAACATTGGATCATTCAGAGATCCTCACTGAACTTCTGGAGAGAGTTTTTTTATTTGTTAAAAAAGTTTGAAATATCCAATAAATGTCGTTCCACTTCATGATTGTGTCCCACTTGTTGTTGATTCTTCACAAAAAAATACAGTTTTATATCTTTATGTTTGAAGCCTGAAATGTGGCAAAAGGTCGCAAAGTTCAAGGGGGCCGAAAACTTTTGCAAGGCACTGTACATAGGGCAGCAGCCTCTAAGGTGCAGGGTTACGTAACCGGGTAGAAGCCGGCTAGTGATGGCTATTTAACAGTCTGATGGCCTTGAGATAGAAGCTGTTTTTCAGTCTCTCGATCCCAGCTTTGATGCATCTGTGCTGTGCTGTGTGTGTGTGTGGGTTGGGCGGGCGGGCGTGCGTGTACACGATTGTTCTCCAGAAGATACACTTGACAATCCCTATCTGTCTTACTCTATAACAGGAAGAAAAACACTATCAAATGCAGTTGGAGGAGTTGGATCAGATTATACAGACTGGCAAATGTCCCAGCTTGCCAGTCAGCCAGCCGGCCAGTGCTGATGAGAAGTTGGGAAATGGGAAGTGAAATGGTGGACTTGTGAGTCATCATAGCCCTGTCACTTCAAACAGCAGAGCGCTCATAGCTTCCACTTCATGTCTCTGCCGCCAGATGGCCTAACGAGCAGGAGCAGGTCAGGATGTGGGACCCGGAGATGCTAAATTGCTACCATTCACTTTTCTCTCCCCCACAGGTACTAGAAAGACAACTTTGACACTGATAAAGTGTGTCTGATGGGTGAAGTGTGCATAGGTCAAATGAAACAGGGTGTAAAGTTCGGAGATGGTGATGTGCTTTTATAAAAAGTTTGGAATTTATTATAATGTTGCTTTCAGTTAGTTGGAGGCCGAGATTGTGCAGGGTGTAGGTGTGTGTTGTTATTGTATTGTAAACATATGTTCCCAGACCAACTGCCCCAACGCCCCCCTCTCGCTCTCTCTCTGTCTCTCTCTCTCTGTCTCTCTCTCTCTGTCTCTCTCTCTCTCTCTCTCTCTCTCTCTCTCTCTCTCTCTCTCTCTCTCTCTCTCTCTCTCTCTCTCTCTCTCTCTCTCTCTCTCTCTCTCTCTCTCTCTCTCTCTCTCTCTCTCTCTCTCTCTCTCTCTCGCTCTCTCTCTCTCTCTCTCTCTGTCTCTCTCTCTCTCTCTCTCTCTCTCTGTCTCTCTCTCTCTCTCTGTCTCTCTCTCTCTCTCTCTCTCTCTCTCTCTCTCTCTCTCTCTCTCTCTCTCTCTCTCTCTCTCTCTCTCTCTCTCTCTCTCTCTCTCTCTCTCTCTCTCTCTCTCTCTCTCTCTCTCTCTCTCTCTCTCTCTCTCTCTCTCTCTCTATCCCTCCCTATCCCCTTATCCTCCCTTCCTCTCTCTATGTCTCTCTGTCTCTCTCTCTCTATCCCTCCCTATCCCTCTATCCTCCCTTCCTCTCTCTCTGTCTCTCTGTCTCTCTCTATCCCTCCCTATCCCTCTATCCTCCCTTCCTCTCTCTCTCTGTCTCTCTGTCTCTCTCTCTATCCCTCCCTATCCCTCTATCCTCCCTCCCTCCCTTCCTCTCTCTCTCTCTCTTTCTCTCTCTCTCTGTCTCTCTCTCTCTCTCTCTCTCTATCCCTCTATCCTCCCTTCCTCTCTCTGTCTCTCTGTCTCTCTCTCTCTCTCTCTCTCTCTATCCCTCCCTATCCCTCTATCCTCCCTTCCTCTCTCTCATCTATCCTCTCTCTTCCCTTCTTTCCATCTCTAAATTTCTCCCTCTCTCCCTTCATTGCTCTTCAGTTCAATTCAATTACATTCAAAAGGCTTTAATGGCATGTGAATCATATGTTTACATTGCCAAAGCAAGTGAAATAGATAATAAATAAAAGTGAAATAAACAACAAAAAATGAACAGTAAACATTACACTCACACATGTTTCAAAAGAATAGAGACATTTCAAATATCATATGTCTTTGTACAGTGTTATAATCATGTGTAAACAGTTAAAGTACAAAAGGGAAAATAAATAAACATAAATATGGGTTGTATTTACAATGGTGTTTGTTCATCACTGGTTGCCCTTTTTGTGTGGCAACAGGTCACAAATCTTTCCCCCTCTCTCTCCCTTAATCTCCCTTCCCCTGTTCAGAAGAGCATGCATCACTTTCAAATTCATGACAATGAATGAGCTCTATCCTGTAAACTCTACATTAGTTGGCCCTGGATTGAGTGTGTGATGTCTCATTCCACATGTTACCAATTTCAACCTCTTGGCTGTGCTCCAACATTGTGTATGCTGGAATCATTTCTTTAACCAACATCAACCTGCTCATGTCTTTCTAGTGATACAAATATTTTTTGCAATAATCTATTTTTCTGTAGTGAATTGGAACTGCTGATATTATTTACTAAAATGATTAATTGATTGATACACACTTTTGCATGACCTGAAGTAGGCTAGCCTACTTTTACTCCAGCTTTGTTACAGCAATTAGAATAGGTTCTTATGTATGTCTGCTATGCTAGTATAGCCCACCCATATGGGAATTAATAAATTAACTTCAAACACCATACATAGACCGCAATGCATCACGTTTTTCTTGGTGCGATCTGAACACTTTGGTTGCGCAAAGAACTGTGTATTTTCAACACAAGGTGGCGACACATCGAGCACTAATCAGAACCAGATGGCTCGTGCGAGACGAGCCGCTCAGACATACGTTTTGTGAGCGTGCGCTCAGAGCGGGAAAGAAGGCAGTGGGACTCCGGCGGTCAGAGAGAGGAGACAGGGAAAGAAGTCAGTGGGACTCCGGCGGTCAGAGAGAGGAGACAGGGAAAGAAGTCAGTGGGACTCAGAGAGAGGAGACAGGGAAAGAAGACAGTGGGCGGTCAGAGAGAGGAGACAGGGAAAGAAGTCAGTGGGACTCCGGCGGTCAGAGAGAGGAGACAGGGAAAGAAGTCAGTGGGACTCCGGCGGTCAGAGAGAGGAGACAGGGAAAGAAGTCAGTGGGACTCCGGCGGTCAGAGAGAGGAGACAGGGAAAGAAGACAGTGGGACTCCGGCGGTCAGAGAGAGGAGACAGGGAAAGAAGACAGTGGGACTCCGGCGGTCAGAGAGAGGAGACAGGGAAAGAAGACAGTGGGACTCCGGCGGTCAGAGAGAGGAGACAGAGACAGTGGGAGTCAGAGAGAGGAGACAGGGAAAGAAGACAGTGGGACTCCGGCGGTCAGAGAGAGGAGACAGGGAAAGAAGACAGTGGGACTCCGGCGGTCAGAGAGAGGAGACAGGGAAAGAAGACAGTGGGACTCCGGCGGTCAGAGAGAGGAGGCAGGGAAAGAAGACAGTGGGACTCCGGCGGTCAGAGAGAGGAGGCAGGGAAAGAGAGAGAACTTCGTGCGTTCTACTACACACAGTCACAGGATAAGGACGAGTGCGTAGACAGTTATTATAGACATTTTTGTGTGTCTTCTTTTTAAATCAACGTTTGCACGTGAGATTACGGTTGTAGTGGGTGTAAAGGAACTAGAAAAGCATCGGAGGAATGTATCCAGCTCGAGCAACAGTGACCCACCGTCCTCCGAGATGTCAGCTCCACATTATCCGAACCATCGTGCTACTCCTGGCTGTCCTAGAGATGTCTGCGACACGTAAGAATGTGACTTTATTACAGTGTTACAATGTCATATTATCTGAAACACACGCAAATTTGAATGCCATGCATTTTCATATTTGATGCCATTCGTATGGTGATACATAGGCTATTGGTCACTAGCCTATCGATTTATTCGATTGACGTGTCTCTGCAAAATATTTCCTTTCCTCATTTGATTTGTTTCCCCCCCCCGTTAATAAAACAAAATTCAGATGGTTATATGGACATTCAATTCGTTGTTTTCTTGGACTTCGAAATAGGCTACTTGGTTCCACATACTATCTTCATTGATCAAGTATTGATTACCGCCAAGTCGTTTATATTTTAAACAAAGCCAATTGAAACATTGATTTATAATCTCCAGTATATTGAAAAACAAAAGGACTCTTCTTCTCCAGACATGATGAAGAGGATAACTATCTCAGTCCCAGCTGGAGGTCCATTGTGAGTGTCGATCCATTTGTGATTTAAAACAAACTCAGCAATACAATGCTGACTGATGCTGAGAGTAATGAAGTTTTTCGAAAGGGAAGAAAATGTCTTTGTTGGAACAGACTCACTCCGTCAGAAATGTAAGGCTAATCACTGTAGTCAAACAAACAGTAGCCTAGCTAGACTTGTCGTGTGTCTAAAAGTATTGTCTTGCAACGTTGTCTTCTCCAATCTCTATAGGCCTAGTACCTTGTCCTGCACACACTGGCAGTGAGGAAGTTCATTGATATATCATGTTGTTTACATTTCTGTCACAACAGTTGTGATTTCAGGGACATAAAGTGACTTTATAGCTAATAATATCCTTTCACTAAGTCATCACAAAGCCAAACAATCACTCTCCTCCCCACACTTAACCTGTGAAAGGTTATAAACATCCTGTGGCTTTATATAAGCTTTATAACAGCTGTCTAGCGGAGGCAGGTGCCCAGATGGTGTCAAGTAGTTTCCATTAGGGCCCGGAAATTGCCAGGGACCTCACGATATAATACTATCACGATACTTAGGTGCCGATACGATATGTATTGCGATTCTAACGATCCTCGTGATTCTGTATGTGTTGCTATTCAATACTGTGATTTGATGTTGTTCATCATATGTCTGCTGCAGAGGGACAAGAGAGCCAGGACACTAAGAGTGTTGATCAGTCATGGAAATACAAGTGCTAAAAACAAATTGTCCCCCTATTTAAAAAGTGCAGTTACAGCCAACTAACGCAAAAATAATATTGCAATATTGTCAATATGATACATTGTTTCCCCCAGGATTTTTTTCCGTAGCGGTGGCAAAGTTATTGTGGGGGGTGGGGGCTCAGTGGGCATGTGGGCATGGCCAATGGCGTGAACAATTTTAGAGGCCCTCCTCTTGGCCACAGATTTTGCTGTTTTGAAGTTAATTTCCTGCAATTCTACACATGACACATGACATGGGGCTGAGAGAAAATGTGCAGTTTTAAAGCTAATTGTTCTTATGCTATCAGAGTGACTCATTTTAGATTGTCCCCGTCTGTCTAGTTTTTATTTTGGTGGTTGTTAGTTCTCAAAGATGATCTATGAAATACATAGCTCCATTATCCTTTCTATCAGGTTTTAGTAATTTAAAAAATTTAATTTAGTATTATTTTTACTCCCCTTTTTCTCCCCAATTTCATAGTATCCAATTGTTAGTAGTTACTGTCTTGTCTCATCGCTACAACTCCCGTACGGGCTCGGGAGAGACGAAGGTCGAAAGTCATGTGTCCTCCGAAACACAACCAAACCAAGTCGTACTGCTTCTTAACACAGCGAGCATCCAACACTGTGCACCTAGCGACCTGATCAGTGTGCACTGTGCCCGGCCCGACAGGAGTCTCTAGTGCGCGATGAGACAAGGATATCCCTACCGGCCAAACCCTCCCTAACCTGGATGATGCTAGGCCAATTGTGCGTCGCCCAATGGACCTCCCGGTCGCGGCTGGCTGCGACAGAGCCTGGGCTCGAACCCAGAGTCTCTGGTGGCACAGCTAGCACTGCGATGCAGTGCCTTAGACCACTGCGCCACCCGGGAGGCCCCTGGTTTTAGTAATTTAAGTTTTCACTGAAAATGTTTTACTATCCCAGCGGCCCGCCACTGTTAAATGAATATAGGGGAAACACTGCGATACGTTGCAATATATCGTCAAAAATAATATCTGATATGTAACTATCGATTTTATTTCCCCATCACTAGTTTCCACAGTTTAAAAGTTTGGAAGAGACGTGCTGTCATTGGCCAATTTTGGTTTGCCCTCTTGTGAATTGAAATGGATTTTAGTTTGTTACCCAGTTTGTCTATGTGTTATTAATTGCCTGCTAGAGGATGTGTCTAGGTTTGTTTGGATTACAGCAGTCCTCCCTATTGGATTGGTATATTATTTACAAAGGTTGGAGGAGGCAGTAAGGCCATATTCTGACATGCCACTCTCTTAGACTAGTGTCAGGAGCCAGGAATGGTAATCCAAGACACATGACTGGATGAGTTATGTGTTCATCAAATAGGATTTTATGATAGAACAGGAAAAGGGGGGGATCAAACCCTCGTAACCATTTCATATCTCCACTTCTTCAGCAGACTGGAAAAGGGGAGTGGAAAGAAACACATTCTCAATCTGCCATGATACAGAGTCTCTTACATGTCATAACAGTCAGAGGGCTATCAATCATTTGGGTGGAACTGCCTTGGGTACAGATTTCAACAAGACAGAACTGTTGACACTAAAGGCACTTTGCCTCTGAAAAACCCTGTCTGGACTGCAGTCTCTGTCTCTAGCAGGAAGCCTCCTGTCCTCTTCCTCAGCTCTGATAGCTGAGCTCTTAGCCCCCTCTTCTCTCTCTCCTCCTAATGCATGGTACTGTAACTCAGCCATCCATTGCTGTATCTTTAAAAGCCTTCTCAGACGTTCAGGAATGTGAAGGAACTATATGTGTGAAACAGATGTAATGGTTGTAGTGTATGTACATGTGTGTGTGTGTGTGTGTGTGTTTGGGGTGTGTGTGAGTGTATGTATGTGTGTATGTGTGTGTGTGTTTTGTGACAGTTTTGGTCCAGTGTGAAGCATCTGGAAAGATAATAAAGTCACACACCTTCTATGAATCAGTCCTCAGTCATAAATCATACACTTCTCAGCTGGTCCCTCGTTACTTTCAAACAACAGTGTGTAAAACATGTCATGCATTAGCAATTACCTACTTACCTTTTGTTATTCACATCATATGTTTGCCAAGTTTATATGGCTGTATTGCTCAACATGCACCATGTTTTGAAGATGATGTCTTGTCTTGGCTAATTGTTTAAGTGGTGGTTACTTACAGTAATAGATGGCTATACAATTCTTACTCAGTTATTATTTCGTGCAGTGTTACATTAAACGGATGGTCAGATATGAGAAGCAGAAATATGAACTTGAATGCACTATCAGGCATCCATTTTTAATTTAATTTGTTTACCCTCCCCACTGGGCACTCACTGGTTGAATCAACGTTGTTTCTGCATCATTTCAATGAAATTACGTTGAACCAACGTGGAATAGATGTTGAATTGACGTCTGTGCCCAGTGGGTCTCCTCAAGTTGTGGTTGTTGTGTGTTTGGGTTTGTAGTGTAACAACTGGCAGCAGCAGTAGAGCTACTGATTACTTTCATTACTGACTTCCGCTTGTGTTTCCCAGCGCAATGATATCATTAAATCAAATCAAATTGTATTTGTCACATGCGCCAAAAACAACAGGTTTATAGATCTTACCGTGAAATACTTACTTGTAAAGCCCTTAACCAACAATGCAGTTCAAGAAATAGAGTTAAGAAAATATTTACTAAATAAAGTAAAGACTGTAAAGAAAATGAGATCACAAGTGTTTCCTATCGATCTTTGATAGCATACCAGTGGCACTATTATTCCCGTAGACTGGCAACCAGGTATGTTAGGCTACTACTGAAAATACTATCCAGTAGCCTAATTTAGTGAAGGAAAAAACCATCATTGTGGGTGATTTTAATCCCAAATCTTTGTTAAATGTGGGTGGTTGTGCAAAATAACCCAGAGGTTTGTTTCTTAGATATTAGATTGTGATAAATAGGTTCTGTAAATTGCAATAGATTGCAGTTTTACTGTAAGTTATTCCTTCTTACAACCACATGATATTTTCATCTTAATGCCTTCTAAGAAACAACCCCCACAGAAAGCTACGCCTAGTGTTTTTCTGGTTGGGAGTCTTGACTCTTGGGAGACTATGATTCATTGAGGCTAAACATTGTTCACTCTCATGTCATATCCTCATTTGGTCTCTGCTCTCTCTGGGCTAGAGAGAGGGTTTGATCAAGTTTCTCCCCTGCGATCTGAAGCCAAGCATGGAAACCCCTTTCCTGCAATTACTGTCTGACTGCACTGCACAGCGGAGGTGAGGGCATGGCAGAGAGAACATCTCCTCTGGATATCTATGGACTCAAAACAGTGGTTTGCTTTTTGCTGTAGATTAAGAAGCATCCTCTTGGACATATTCTTTAGAGCTCGTAGTGGAGCTAAGGGCCTAACTTCCTTTACTTGTGTCAACAATTAGCCTAAATAATCAGTTCTTTGATAGAAGAACGACACTCATTATTTAAGTAAAGTGTGCATCAATGCACCTCATGGGTTGTGTAGGTTATGCACTAATGTAGGTATTAGGAAATGCCTTGTAGTAAAAAGAGATATACATTTGGACTTTTTAAATTACAATTTTCCTCGCTTAGTAGCATTTATCCAGGTTAATTCGTGGGGACCATGCTATATTTCATTTCACAGGAGTGGGAATGAAACATTACTTTATAAATTCAGCTGTAAATGTGTCAGTGTAAATCTCTAAAACCTGTTTGCATTGCTTTAAGGACTTATGGTACCCCGTCGCATGCAGACTGGTAAATCTCTCACCGCCCACAATTAGGCCTTTGTACATTGCCACGCTGTCTTAGAGCTGATAAATACCCAATCTTAGCGGGATTTAAAAAAAATTAAAAATAAATGCTGCTTATCAGTCAACAGAGGATTGTGACAGGCAGTGTCAAATTTCTCTCCATGAAGAAAGGCTTTAATTCAGAATTTCCCACAGCATCATATCCATCTTGGAACATTTCACTCATAAATGCTTCCCTCTGAGCAGAGGAGAGGAGAGGAGAGGAGAGCAGAGGAGAGGAGAGCGGAGGAGAGGAGAGCGGAGGAGAGGAGAGGAGAGGAGAGAAGAAAAGAGCAGAGGAGAGGAGAGGAGAAAAGAGGAGAGGAGAGGAGAGCGGAGGAGAGCAGAGGAGAGGAGAGCGGAGGAGAGCAGAGGAGAAGAGAGGAGAGCGGAGGAGAGCAAAGGAGAGGAGAGCAGAGGAGAGGAGAGCATAGGAGAGGAGAGCGGAGGAGAGGAGAGGAGAGCAAAGGAGAGGAGAAAAGAGGAGAGGAGTGCAGAAGAGAGCAGTAGAGAGCAGAGGGGAGGAGAGGAGAGGAGAGGGGGCAGAGAGAGAGGAGGAGATAGGAGAGGAGAGGAGAAGGGGCAGAGAGAGAGAGGAGGAGATAGGAGAGGAGAGGGGGCAGAGAAAGAGAGGAGGAGATAGGAGAGGAGAGCGGAGGAGAGCAAAGGAGAGGAAAGGAGAAAAGAGCAGAGGAGAGCGGAGGAGAGAGCAAAGGAGAGGAGAGCAGAGGAGAGGAGAGCATAGGAGAGTAGAGGGGAGAGCAGAGGAGTGGAGAGCAGAGGAGTGGAGAGCAGAGGAGAGCAAAGGAGAGGAGAGGAGAAAAGAGGAGAGGAGTGCAAAAGAGAGCAGTAGAGAGCAGAGGGGAGGAGAGGAGAGCAGAGGAGAGGAGAGGAAAGCGGAGTAGAGGGGAGAGGAGAAAAGAGGAGCGCAGAAGAGAGCAGTAGAGCGCAGAGGGGAGGAGAGCAGAGGAGAGGAGAGGAGAGAAGAAAAGAGCAGAGGAGAGCGGAGGAGAGGAGAGGAGAGGAGAAAAGAGGAGAGGAGAGCGGAGGAGAGCAGAGGAGAGCAGAGGAGAGGAGAGGACAGCAGAGGAGAGCAAAGGAGAGGAGAGCAGAGGAGAGGAGAGCATAGGAGAGGAGAGCGGAGGAGAGCAAAGGAGAGGAGAAAAGAGGAGAGGAGTGCAGAAGAGAGCAGTAGAGAGCAGAGGGGAGGAGAGGAGAGGAGAGGAGAGGAGAGGAGAGCAGAGGAGAGCAAAGGAGAGGAGAGGAGAAAAGAGGAGAGGAGTGCAAAAGAGAGAAGTAGAGAGCAGAGGGGAGGAGAGGAGAGGAGAGCAGAGGAGAGGAGAGGAGAGGAAAGTGGAGTAGAGGGGAGAGGAGAAAAGAGGAGAGGAGCGCAGAAGAGAGCAGTAGAGCGCAGAGGGGAGGAGAGGAGAGCAGAGGAGAGCGGAGGAGAGGAGAGCAGAGGAGAGAATAGCAGAGGATGGTAGAGACAGAGCAGAGGAGAGCCAGAACAGAGCAGAGGAGAGTAGAGAGCAGCGGTGTTGGTGACTGGTGATGGGGTTAATGTTGAACCACACATTGGCCTTGGCTGGCTGGCTGGCTCATATATCTGATAAACGGTCTGTCTGAGGAAAGGTAGCCAGGCCCCTCACTGCCACCCATGACATCAGGGCTTTGGATGGGGAAGCCTTGGCACTTGGCAGGCACCCGCTGCGCCACTCGTAGCCGTTAAACTAAAATCATACCAGGATCACTCTCCTTCTGTCTCACCCCCCGCCCCTCAATTCAATTTCAATTTAAGGGCTTTGTTGGCATGGGAAACATGTTAACATTGCCAAAGCAAGTGAAGTAGATAATATACAAAAGTGAAATAAACATATAAAATGTACAGTGTAAACTCATAGAAGTTCCCTCTCCCTCTCCCTCTCTCTCTATCTCTCTCCCATCCCATCTCTCTCTCTCTCTCACTCTCTCTACCTCTCTCTCCCTCTCTCTCTCTCTCTCTCTCTATATATATATATATATATTTTAAATTATTTTTCTTCTTTCCAAACTCATCCCAGGATCACTCTCTTGCTGTCTCTCTCTATTTCTCTTTTCTTTATTTGTCACGTGCGCCGAATACAACAGGTGTAGGCCTTACAGTGAAATGCTTACTTACAGGCTCTAACCAATAGTGCAAAAAAGGTATTAGGTGAACAATAGGTAAGTAAAGAATTAAAAATAACAGTAAAAATACAGTGAAAAATAACAGCAGCAAGGCTACATACAGACACCGGTTAGTTGGGCTGATTGAGGTAGTATGTACATGTAGATATGGTTAAAGTGACTATACATATATGATGAACAGAGAGTATCTGTATGGTAAAAGAAGGGTTGGTGGGTGGCGGGACACAATGCAGATAGCCCGGTTAGCCAATGTGCGGGAGCACTGGTTGGTCAGGCCAATTGAGGTAGTATGTACATGAATGTATAGTTAAAGTGACTATGCATATATGATATATGATAAACAGAGAGTAGCAGCAGCGTAAAAGAGGGGTTGGGGGGGGCACACAGTGCAAATAGTCCAGGTAGCCATTTTATTACCTGTTCAGGAGTCTTATGGCTTGGGGGTGGCACACAGTGCAAATAGTCCAGGTAGCCATTTTATGACCTGTTCAGGAGTCTTATGGCTTGGGGGTAAAAATAGTTGAGAAGCCTTTTTGTCCTAGACTTGGCACTAGGGTATCGCTTGCCATGCGGTAGTAGAGAGAACAGTCTATGACTGGGGTGGCTGGGGTCTTTGACAATTTTTAGGGCCTTCCTCTGACACCGCCTGGTGTAGAGGTCCTGGGCCGTACGCACTACCCTCTGTAGTGCCTTGCGGTCGGAGGCCGAGCAATTGCCGTACCAGGCAATGATGCAACCAGTCAGGATGCTCTCGATGTTGCAGCTGTAGAACCTTTTGAGGATCTCAGGACCCATGCCAAATATTTTTAGTTTCCTGAGGGGGAATAGGCTTTGTCGTGTCCTCTTCATGAGTTTCTTGGTGTGTTTGGACCATTCTAGTTTGTTGGTGATGTGGACACCAAGGAACTTGAAGCTCTCAATCTGCTCCACTACAGCCCTGTCGATGAGAATGGGGACGTGCTCGGTCCTCCTTTTCCTGTAGTCCACAATCATCTCCTTAGTCTTGGTTACGCTGAGGGATAGGTTGTTATTCTGGCACCACCCGGCCAGGTCTCTGACCTCCTCCCTATAGGCTGTCTTGTCATTGTCGGTGATCAGGCCTACCACTGTTGTGTCTTCTGCAAACTTAATGATGGTGTTGGAGTCGTGCCTGGCCATGCAGTCGTGGGTGAACAGGGAGTACAGGAGGGGACTGAGCACGCACCCCTGGGGAGCTCCAGTGTTGAGGATCAGCGTGGCAGATGTGTTGCTACCTACCCTCACCACGTGAGGGCGGCCCATCAGGAAGTCCAGGATCCAGTTGCAGAGGCAGGTCTTTAGTCCAAGGATCCTTAGCTTTGTGATGAGCTTTGAGGGTACTATGGTGTTGAACGCTGAGCTGTAGTCAATGAATAGCATTCTCACATAGGTGTTCCTTTTGTCCAGGTGGGAAAGGGCAGTGTAGAGTGCAATAGAGATTGCATCATCTGTAGATCTGTTTGAGCGGTATGCAAATTGGAGTGGGTCTAGGGTTTCTGGGATAATGGTGTTGATGTGAACCATTACCAGCCTTTCAATGCTCTTCATGGCTACGGACGTGAGTGCTACAAGTCTGTAGTCATTTAGGCAGGCTGCCTTCGTGTTCTTGGGCACAGGGACTATGGTGGTCTGCTTGAAACATGTTGGTATTACAGATTCAATCAGGGACATGTTGAAAATGTCAGTGAACACACCTGCCAGTTGGTCAGCACATGCCTGGAGCACACGTCCTGGTAATCCATCTGGCCCCGCAGCCTTGTGAATGTTGACCTGTTTAAAGGTCTAACTCACGTCTGCTACGGAGAGCGTGATCACACAGTCGTCCGGAACAGCTGATGCTCTCATGTATGCCTCAGTGTTGCTTGCCTTGAAGCGAGCATAGAAGTGATTTACCTCGTCTGGTAGGCTCGTGTCACTGGGCAGCTCGTGGCTGTGCTTCCCTTTGTAGTCTGTAATAGTTTGCAAGCCCTGCCACATAAGACGAGCATCAGAGCCGATGTAGTATGATTCAATCTTAGCCCTGTATTGATGCTTTGCCTGTGTGATGGTTCGTAGCAGGGCATAGCATGATTTCTTATAAGCTTCCGGGTTAGAGTCCGGCACGCTGAAAGCGGCAACTCTACCCTTTATCTCAGTGCAAATGTTGCCTATAATCCATGGCTTCTGGTTGGGGTATGTACGTACAGTCACTGTGGGGACGACGTCCTCGGTGCACTTATTGATAAAGCCAGTGACTCAATCTGACCCAGTCTGTGATAGCAAAACAGACCTGTAGTTTAGCATCTGCTTCATCTGACCACTTTTCTTTATAGACCGAGTCACTGGTGCTTCCTGCTTTAATTTTTGCTTGTAAGCAGGAATCAGGAGGATAGAGTTGTGGTCGGATTTACCAAATGGAGGGCGAGGGAGAGCTTTGTACGCGTCTCTGTGTGTTGAGTACAGGTGATCTAGAATTTTTTCCCCTCTGGTTGCACATTTAACATGTTGATAGAAATGAGGTAGAATTGATTTAAGTTTCCCTGCATTAAAGTCTCCGACCACTAGGAGCGCTGCCTTTGGGTGAGTGGTTTCCTGTTTGCTTATTTCCTTATACAGCTGACTGAGTGTGGTCTTAGTGCCTGCATCTGTCTGTGGTGGTTAATAAACAGCCACAAAAAGTATAGCTGAAAATTCCCTAGGCAAGTAGTGTGGCCTGCAATTTATCACAATATCCTCTACTTCAGGCAGGCAAAATCTAGAGACTTCCTTAGATTTCGTGCACCAGCTGTTGTTTACAAATATGCACAGACCACCCCCGTCTTACCGGAGTGTGCTGTTCTATCCTCCCTGTGCAGCGTATATCCCGCTAGCTGAATATCCATGTCGTCATTCAGCCACGATTCCGTGAAACATAGGATATTACAGTTTTTTATGTCCGTTGCTAGGATATTCGTGATCATACCTCGTCTAATTTATTGTCCAATGATTGCATTTTGGCGAGTAATATTGACTGTAACGGCAGCTTTCCCACTCGCCTTCGGCAGATCCTAACGAGGCATCCCGCTCGGTGTCCTCTGTGCCTGCATCTCTTCCACTTGCAAATAATTGGGATGTTGGCCTTGTCGGGTGTTTGGAGTATGTCCTGTGCGTCCTGCTTACTGAAGAAAAAACCTTTGTCTAACCCGAGGTGAGTGATCGCTGTCCTGATTTCCAGAAGCTAAAAAAAAAACACATAATAGCACAATTGGTTGGGAGCACGTGAAACTGCTGCCATTTCTTCCGGTGCCATTTTGCCATCACTCCAGCTTTCTCTTTTTGTCTTTAATTTCTGTCCCTCTCCTTCATGGTGTAGCAGCCCTACTGTACCTGACTCATGTAGTACTGTACCTGACTCGTGTAGTACTGTACCTGACTCGTGTAGTACTGTACCTGACTCTTGTAGTGTTCAGTTTGGCCATGGATCCACGCTTGGCTGCTGTTATCTGAGTTGACTGACAGGCTGTTCTTGGCATGGCTGTGTGTGTTTACTCACTGAGTTCTGAGTGAGAGAAAAAAGGCAGAAAGGAATGGTTGTTCAGCGACAGCTTTGGGCTTTCCCAATCCAGCTCCTGTTCTGTTCTCTCCCCTACCTCAGACCTTCTGCTGGGGGCTGTGAAAACCACTGAACCATCAGTTTAGTCCCATGAATTAGAAATGTGTTACAAGGCATAACTTTATATTGATTAATAGCATATACTGTATCAAACCACAAAGGATTCACACCATGGTAGAATCCTGTTTTTAAGCATTTGTCATGATTCTGTGTTAATGTTCTTGATTTATGCTGAAAGGTCATGTTTATTTCCCTCTTGACAGCTCTTACTCTCTCTCTTTATTTCTGTTTTTCCCTTTGTCTTTCTATTTATCTCGCTCTCTTTCTCCCCCCATCTCTCTCTCTCTCTCTCTCTCACATGTTGAGTCGAGGTAGCACTCTCCTCTCTACAGGTGTTTCTGATGAGAATAGCGTCTGTCCAACTAACTTCCCATGAACACTCTGTGCTAAAACAGGCCAGATTGCAGGAAATGTAATTTTACGGGTGTCTAATGATTTGTGTTGGTTACGGAGCTATGTTAGGGCAACGCTTCCTTATTGACCATGTTTCCCTATTGCCACAGTCTCTGAGAGCAGAGGGGGGGACGTAGGGGTACGAGGGCAAAGCTGATTTGGAGGTACACTGTACTATACCTTTTTTGGTGCTTTTTTGTTCTATATAAAGCTAGTATCCTGACATGACAAAGTAGATTCAAGACTTAAAATGTGAAGCCGACTTTGCAGACTGTGTGTGTCTGAGTGTGTCTATGTCCCTGTGTGTGTCTCTCTCTCCTAGCCCTAGATGTATGGCTGTCTGGGTTCATTGCGAGGCTAGAGTCTAAACATGCATGACCCTGCTTGGCCTCCACATTAAGCTGTTTAGGAATTCTCCACCTCTATTCACCCCTGTTTGTTTAACATACAAAAGTGTGTTTAACTCTCCTTCTTTATTGGTTGGTAATTACTATCAGTAGCCATAGAAACTATAATCCCGTTGTAGTCTGAAGTCTAGGAATTCTCCTCTCTTTGAAGATTAGTTCTTTTAAAGAGGGTTAGGTCTAAGCCAGTGGTTGAACAAGCCGACTCTGGACACCGAATGCACCATGTACTTTATGCTTTTGCAGATCTATGAGACATTTATAACGAGATTGGGAAAGTCTAGGCCGTTCTTATCCCACTGTTCTGGAATGATAATTGATGCTTGGTCGATTTGTTTTGCTTCTGTGCATCAAAGGAGGGATGACCAATGTTGCGTCATGAGTAATCCGCCTCTGTCTTGGGACACCTGGAAGAGTTTGTGTAGTTTGAGAAAGAGGATGTTTCTTCTCTGCTGTAGACTCTTAACCCATCAAATGAGCATTGATTGGAAGAAGTCAGTTGAATATTTGGTTGTGAAACAAATATAGAGTATTAATTTACTGACTGAGTCCCTTTGGAAGAGAGGAAGGGAAGGGGAAAATGGCGGTAGGAGAGAACACAGGAGACCAGTGATAGCCGGGCAGTGGCACACATTTCAGAATATGTTTCAAATAAACGCCGGATCTAAATGAATTGTTTACGAGGTTACCATGAATTACCATGAATTGTTTACGAGGTTACCATGAATTACCATGAATTGTTTACCAGGTTTAATGTTTGATTTGTTGCATTAAATAATTCAGTAATATGACTCAAAAAAAATATGGTAATCATCCATTTTTATTACAGGTTGACCGATTAATCGGCGTGGGCGATTAATTAGGTCTGATTTCAAGTTTTTATAACAATCGGTAATTAGCATTTTTGGATGCCGATTATGGCTGATTACATTGCACTCCACGAGTAGACTGCGTGGCAGGCTGACCACCTGTTATGCGAGTGCAGCAATGAGCCAAGGTAAGTTGCTAGCTAGCATTAAACTGATCTGATCAAAAACAATCAATCTTAACATAATCACTAGTTGATGATATTACTAGTTTAACTAGCTTGTCCTGTGTTGCAAATAATCAATGCGATGCCTGTTAATTTATCATCGAATCACAGCCTACTTCACCAAATGGTGGATGATTTAACAAGTGCATTCGTGAAAAAAGCACTGTCGTTGCACCAATGTACCTAACTATAAATATCAATGCCTTTCGTAAAATCAATACACAAGTATATATTTTTTTAACTGCATATTTAGTTGAAAGAAATTCATGTTAGCAGGCAATATTAACTAGGGAAATTGTGTCACGTCTCTTGCGTTCTGTGCAAGCAGAGTCAGGGTATATTTAGCAGTTTGGGCCACCTGGTTCGTTGCGAACTGTGTGAAGACCATTTCTTCCTGACAAAGACCGTAATTAATTTCCCAGAATTTTACATAATTATGACATAGCATTGAAGGTTGAGCAATGTAACAGCAATATTTAGACTTAGGGATGCCACCCGTTCTAAAAATACGGAATGGTTCCGTATTTCACTGAAAGAATAAACGTTTTGTTTTCTAAATGATAGTTTACGTATTTGACAATATTAATGACCTAAGGCTCGTATTTCTGTGTATTTATTATATTAGAATTAAGTCTATGATTTGATATTTGATAGAACAGTCTAACTGAGCGGTGGTAGGCACCAGCAGGCTCGTAAGCGTTCATTCAAACAGCACTTTCCTGCGTTTGCCAGCAGCTCTTCGCGATGCTTGAAGCATTGAGCTGTTTATGACTTCAAGCCTATCAACTCCAGAGATTAGACTGGCAATACTATAGTGCCTATAAGAACATCCAATAGTCAAAGGTATATGAAATACAAATGGTATAGAGAGAAATAGTCCTATAATTCATATAATAACTACAACCTAAAACTTCTTAACTGGGAATATTGAAGACTCATGTTAAAAGGAACCACTAGCTTTCATATGTTCTCCTGTTCTGAGCAAGGAACTTAAACGTTAGCTTTTTTACATGGCACATATTGCACTTTTACTTTCTTCTCCAACACTGTGTTTTTGCATTATTTAAACAAAATTGAACATGTTTCATTATTTATTTGAGACTAAATTGATTTTATTGATGTATTATATTAAGTTAAAATAAAAGTGTTCATTCATTATTGTTGTAATTTTCATTATTACAAAATATATATAAAAATCGTCTGATTAATCGGTATCGGCTTTTTTTGGTCCTCCAATAATCGTTATCGGCATCGAAAAATCACAATCGGTCGACCTCTAGTTTTTATCGCTAGTAAGAAACTGCTAGCCATTAGCTGCTAACGGCTAGCTACAGTAACTGGCAAGCACAAAACAGTCAACAACTTTGTGAGTACAGATCCCCAGAAATCGATCAATTGCCCTCGAAAGTAAGAACTGCCGAAAAAGCACAGTCAAAGATGATAATAATTATTCTGTCAAGAAAGTCCATTTTTTTCCTAAATAGTGGCATACTAAGACAAACGAAATCTAACACCGTGTATAAATGATAACACTTTAGTGCAGGAAATGATGACATTGATTAAAATGTTGGAAGTGAATGCTGGAGTTAAACAATTAACTATGCAAATGAGCAAAAGTTGTGTGTATTAAGGAAATAGACGCCTGGCTCAAATAGAAGCCTGTCTCTAATAAGCGCCTGTTGTGTTCAGGGATTTAAGCAATTAAACTCCCAGGCTATTAATTGAAGTTTTACAGTAAGTGAATTCCAAATAAGAAGTGGTTTCCAAACATCAAATATACGATGGATTCAAACTCACAGCCTCCGTGCTGCATTCAGACAGACATGAGCAGGACACAACCTGTTCGTATAGGCTCAGCCATCGTCACATTGTTCCCATCAGTGGCTAACAATTAGACAGCAGTCCCTGTTTGCTCAGCCACTACATTCAGAAACAAGGGGCTTGTGGAGCTCTAACTACTGATTGAGTGGGTTGTAAGACTGACTGGGGTGGCATGGCATTTTGAGCCTGCCTGTGTGTGTAGCAGGAGTCTCCACTAGGCTAGAGCAGACAAGGGTCATCCAACATTCTGGCATCAATAGAAACTATTTTGACGATTTCAACTTTTTCTCTGACTCCCTCTCTCTCTCCATACTCCCCTCTCCCACTCTCTCTCCATACTCCCCTCTCCCTCTCTCTCTCCATACACCCCTCTCCCTCTCTCTCCATACTCCCCTCTCTCTCTCCATACTCCCCTCTCCCTCTCTCTCCATACTCCCCTCTCCCTCTCTCTCCATACTCCCCTCTCCCACTCTCTCCATACTCCCTCTCCCACTCTCTCCATACTCCCTCTCCCACTCTCTCCATACTCCCCTCTCCCTCCATACTCCCCTCTCACACTCTCTCCATACTCCCCTCTCCCACTCTCTCCATACTCCCCTCTCCCACTCTCTCAATACTCCCCTCTCCACTCTCTCCATACTCCCCTCTCCCACTCTCTCCATACTCCTCTCCCACTCTCTCCATACTCCCATCTCCCACTCTCTCCATACTCCCCTCTCACACTCTCTCCATACTCCCTCTCCCAATACACCCTCTTTCACTCTCTCCATACTCCCCTCTCCCACTCTCTCCATACTCCCCTATCCCACTCTCTCCATACTCCCTCTCCCACTCTCTCCATACTCCCCTCTCCCACTCTCTCCATACTCCTCTCCCAATACACCCCTCTTCCACTCTCTCCATATTCCCTCTCCCAATACACCCCTCTTCCACTCTCTCCATACTCCCTTCTCCCCCTCTCCCAATACACCCCTCTTCCACTCTCTCCATATTCCCCCTCCCTCTCTCTCTCCATACTCCCCTCTCCCACTGTCTCCATACTCCCCTCTCCCACTCTCTTCATACTCCCCTCTCCCACTCTCTCCATACTCCCCTCTCCCATTGTCTCCATACTCCCCTCTCCCACTCTCTTCATACTCCCCTCTCCCAATACACCCCTCTTCCACTCTCTCCACATTCCCCTCTCCCTCTCTCTCTCCATACTCCCCTCTGCCTCTCTCTCTCCATACTCCCCTCTGCCTCTCTCTCTCCATACTCCTCTCCCCCTCTCTCCCTGTCCTCTGCTCTCTGGTGAGTAGAGATAACTCTGTGACCAAGGAATCCACTAATAAAAGGCTAAAATTGGTTCATTCTGAGTGATCATTATCCAAGGTCTCAGCGGCGGCCCACGAAGACTCTGCCCAAGTATGTGCTGACAGATGGGAACCAATGCTGATATACAGTGTAGGGCCAGGACAGGGCTGGAACAGGCTGGACCAGACTGGGACCAGGCTGAGATCCAAGCCTACTAACAGAGAGAAGACTTAGGGAGTTAGAGCTCTCTGCACCCCCAACCTCTTTGAAAACGCCCTCAAACCTGGGAAAGAGATCTCACCCACCTCAATGTCCCCCGCGTAGTCACAAAGTCTTTACAAAGGATGGAAGCTCTTCCGACTTGATGTGCTAACCAGTGAGTGAACATTTTGAAGGGGAGCCCTGATTTCTCCATTTGTCTGTCCATTCTCAAAGATTTTAACTTGAGACGAGATCCACTTAAGCTGGATGTGTTAACCAGAATACAGTATACTGGCTGGATGTGTTAACCAGAATACAGTATACTGGCTGGATGTGTTAACCAGAATACAGTGTCTGATTGCTAATGGAAGGGTATGGACTGGTCATAGAATCTGACTTATATTGGATCCTTTGGTCTGGGGGTTCTGGATTGTGAGTAGACAGACTGAGTACCGACAATCTGAGTACACACAATCAGAGTACACACAATCAGAGTACCCACAAACTGAGTACCCACAATCAGAGTACTCACACTCGGAGTATCCACAATCTGAGTACCCACAATCAGAGTGGCATGTGTTTGTGAGGGAGTGCGTGTGTGTTTGTGTGTGTGCAAGCGGGAGGTCGTGCCTGTGTGTGTATATGTGAGCCAAACCAGTGTATGATAAGTACACCCTATAGTTCAGAAGAGCTCTCTCCCTCCCATATGGATGAAGGATGTAACAGGGACTCTGTGTTTACCCCCTGCCGGAGGAGGAAAGGAATCTCCGCTCGGCGAGGCCGGTCCGGGAACGCTTCAGATCCACCAGGAATTCATACAGTTATCCTGCAATGGCCTCCACGGAATCTCTCAGAGGTTGATACAAATCTGTTTAGGCGAAAATAGAGTTTTCCCATTGGAGCGGCCTTTTTCATATTTCCACTTGAACAGTTGGATGTTGGATGTTTATCAAGCCTGGCACCAGGATTTTGGAGATGGCCCAAGTTCAGGTTCACTTATGGATGCCTCTCTACCCCCAGTGCTGAGGCTTCCCTCTCTGAGCACATTGATTTCAGTAGTGTCTCTGAGCACATTGATTTCAGTAGTGTCTCTGAGTTTCAGAGAGACAGGGAGGGAGAGAGAGAGAGAGAGAGAGAGAGAGAGAGAGAGAGAGAGAGAGAGAGAGAGAGAGAGAGAGAGAGGGCAGAGAGGTGGCAAGTCAGTTATGAACAAAGGCAAAGCACAATTGTCACAGCGTTGTTCGGGTTTGGCAGGTGTAGGCCATCATTGTAAATAATAATTTGTTCTTAAAACTGACTTGCCTAGTTAAATAAAGGTTCAATAAAAAGGGAGAAGGGATGCAGACTTTCCAACACGCATGCATTTTGCGTACCAACTACGCAATTATCTGTCCATGTACGCAGGTATGAGATCCGAGTTAAAAGCACGCAGGAATGAATAGGGCCTAATTTAAAAAAACAAACATTTTAATAACAAATAAATCCACTGAGTAAATCTGACATCCCGATTCTCGAGCTGCAACACACGGAAATGTACGGAAATTGTCAACGGACATGGATATTAATACATAATTATTCGACGTAGCTACCCGGCGTCTGCCCGTCCTGCTGTTTACTGTGACGCTGAGTTTGCCGACAGTCAGCCGTATGTAAAAACATGGACAAATTCTCTTTCGACTCCGTATGTTGTGGAAGGGTAAACACTAATTGTTTCAAGGTAATGTTAGCGAACATAAGATGGACATTCAGTGGGGTCTAAAGTGCCAGCAGTTGACTCGCATTTGCTAGTGGAAGAAATTAAATGCAAATACGAAAAATAACTGGTCGCACTTGTGCGAGTGTGATATACATTTAATTCTGCGTCCCATTACTTGTATTTTCCACGTAACATTACGCGAATCACGCAACCTGATAGACTGTAACTGTAATTAGGATCCACGTCATAAAAAGCATTACCAAAGTATCAAAAATAAATATAAACATCTTGGCATTAAATGGGGTCGGGAGTTTAGAAGACTGCGCGATGAAGAATGAATGAGTGTCCGGTATCAGCTATAGAGGCAATGCTTCTAAAATGCCGTTGCACTAGATTTGAGATTTTATCAATTTCGAAAATCTGAAAGAATGTATGCGCTGCAAAGAAATCGAATAGGCACCTTTACATAGGCTGAAACACTGGACTCTTCTAGCGAACAGCGTTCAGATTCCCCTTGCGGTAGCCTACTTAAGCTTTGCGTAGCCAGTTGGCGGTCTGAGTCGATGCCATCATTTGTTTTTGTTTTTTCAAATGGATTTTGCTTTTACGGTTGATTAGGAACCGTGTCTAAAAAGCCAATACTTGTGAGCTGGCCCTGGTGATTTGCTCTGTTTGAGAGGTGACACGCGTTCCTCTACTATAGAGACTACATTTGGGGGCATGTGCTAAGAAAAACTTGATTTAGTACAATTCTATAATTGTGATCAGACTCACAAACAGCGCACGCGCGAGCGGGGGAAAGAAAACCCAAATTCGGCGCGTGCTATGTGCGAGAGTTGAATCTCCAATTTGCTGCGCGCGTCTGGTACTCTAAAAAGTTGGACAGGGTTGGCAGGTCTGGGATAGGGAGAAGGGGAAGAGGTAGGTTAGAAGGGAGAAGGAAATTGGCGGGGTATAGATACTGATGAGCCAGTGAAATGAAGAGGCGGGATATAGATACTGATGAGCCAGTGAAATAAAGAGGCGGGGTATAGATACTGATGAGCCAGTGAAATGAAGAGGCGGGGTATAGATACTGATGAGCCAGTGAAATGAAGAGGCGGAGTAAAGATGCTGATGAGTCAGTTAAATAAAGAGGCATATGTCTAAATGTCCTCACAGGAGCAGATGACTGACAGTAGGCTTAAAACAACCCTGCTATACTCACACCAATCTCCTGAGAAGGAGCGAAAGAGAGAACATTTAGAAGGGTTGGAGAGGAAGATGAGGAGTGGAGAGATGATGGTATGGGAGGGGGGGGTCTGGCTGTTTGTCTGATACCTCCCAGCCCAGCAGAAGTCAATGATCTCCTCTTCAGAGAGGCCCTAAGAGGCTTAGACCCACCTGATGCCAGGAGCTGTTTGTTTAACCTCTGCGTGGCTGCAGCACTAAACTTAAGCACAGTAATGTTTTACCTCTACACATGCAGCATCATTAAGCTCCACCACACAAATTCTTTACCTCCATATCAGTCTTTCCATAGTTTAATTGGCCCCAAATCCCCCCAAACCAGGCATAAATGGTCCTATCCTTAGAGCAAGTATTTACCTCCACACTAACTGCTGTCTTCTGCACACTACATACACCCTAGAATTAATTTTATAGACTCCAGCAATACGGCACACTATTAATTCAGCTGCTGTCTGTCATTGAGCACCGAGCAGTCCAGTTCAGTAACTCCACAGACCTAGATACAGGTCTTTCCATTACACTATCATAATATAATAGGAGTCTGGTTATTTATTGTCCTTTCAGCAAGATTAACAGCTGTTTATATTCATGCTGCATGTTTTGGATAACAATGTTCAGTAATAGTGCTGTCTGGGAGATATACACCCTCAGGGCCAAACTATAGTTCCACTGTGTAACAGAGAGAGAGAGAGAGAGAACCCTGTCCCCGCTGCCCTGTTATGGTCATAGGGGATTATTATTTCTGACATGCACCGCTGGCCCACTGATTTGGTTTGGCCACCCAGGCTGGCCCGGTGCGGCCCACCGAGCGGAGCAGAACGCAGTAACACTGACTGGTTATGATTCATGACTGTTTGAGAGGCGAGTCCAAACACTGCACCCATCAAAACAAGTCTGCTGTTATTGTTTGCCTTTGGTTCTGTGTGTGTGTGTGTGTGTGTGTGTGTGTGTGTGTGTGTGTGTGTTACAGAGACCTGTGTGTTTGTGAGAGCTTCGCAGGCCATGTCACTTGTCTGTCTGTCAGGATGTCTGTTTCTGCTTCCATTCCTGGAACATTCTGTCATTCTGGAATAATTTATGTTATAGAATTAGATTTGATTGTGTGTGTTGATTTCCCCCTGGAGCAGGTTCTGTCATAGCCGTTATCTTGGTTGTGGTTTGGTCTCTGGCCAGTCACAGTGACATGCAGCTGTGACCTGCTGTCTGTCCTCTCAATGCCCTCTGGTTGTATTAGTTATTCATTAGTTAGTAATTAGTCAATTACCTGTTAAACTGGATTTAGAGAAAGAGGTGTGTGTAGGAGGTCTGTATCAGCACACATGAGACCGTGTCTGTGTGTCTTATTCCTCTGCTACAAACAACAAATTATTCACCGTTTTCACACCCTGACCTTAGTATTCTTTGTTTTCCTTGTTATTTTCATTAGGTCAGGGTGTGACATGGGTGATGTATGTGTTTTTTGTCTTGTCTAGGGGTTTTGTATGTTTATGGGGCTGTTTCCTTTCTAGGTCAATTGTATGTCTATGGTTGCCTAGATTGGTTCTCAATTAGAGGCAGCTGTCTATCGTTGTCTCTGATTGGGAACCATATTTAGGCAGCCATATTCTGTGGGTATTTTGTGGGTGATTGTCTATGTCTATATCAGTTGCTTGTGTCAGTACAGTTCTTATTATAGCTTCACGGTTGTTATTCGTTTATTGTTTTTGTATTCAGTGTTCAGTGCTTTCTTTAATTAAAACATCATCATGAACGCTGCATTTTGGTCCGCTTCTTACGACGATCGTGACAACCGTCCCCTCCTCATTAATACAACTGTAATGCCACACACCTATACCCCCCCACACACATTCTCCCTCCCCCACACAGACATGAGCACCACTCCTCGGAAGGTTGAGTAAATTGATGGTTGCCCTGTGACCGGCGAGTGCTATGGTGATTTAAAATAATTATGTTCAGAGTTAACGCCCCAACATATTGGACTTCAACCACACACAAGTTCAAACAGGTGCCATTAATACAGGTAACGAGTGGAGGACAGAGAAGCCTCTTAAAGAAGAAGTTACAGGTCTGTGAGAGCCAGAAATCTTGCTTGTTTGTAGGTGACCAAATACTTATTTTCCACCATAATTTGCAAATAAATTCATTAAAATTCATACAATGTGATTTTCTGGGAAATAAATTATAATTTTGTCCGTCATAGTTGAAGTGTACCTATGATGAAAATTACAGGCCTCTCTCATCTTTTTAAGTGGGAGAAATTGCACAATTGGTGGCTGACTAAATACTTTTTTGCCCCACTGTTTATGGCACGTTGCGTCGTGCCTAAGAACAGCCCTTAGCCGTGGTATATTGACCATATACCAGACGCCCTCGTGCCTTATTGCTTCAATAAACCCCATACTAACAGTATAAGAGTTGTTTGGTGAAAGCTTGTGATTTTGTATAGTTTTATACATGATTTGTATGTTTCTCTGTTTTTTCTTTTTCTTATTCAACCTCTCCCTAAGTCTGAAGTAACATTGTACGGTAAGCTTACAGCGTCCAGGGTCACAGAGGTGGTCTTGGAAAGCCACCAAGATGGCCTGGGTGAATAGTAATGCGAATGCAATTAGCTGTGGTTTTACTGAGTACAGAGATATGTGGAATAATGAGGAGAATATAGGTGGGCTGCTGCCTGCTGGGATCAGGGCCTTCCCCTGTCCACCTACAGAACTAACCACTGTTGATTTGACACTGGAGTTCATTACAATGAGACTGGCTTGACAGACAGACGATATGGATCTGTCTGTTTCTCACTTGCATGCAGAGTATACATACATAAGTGTGTGTGTGTGTTTGTGTATCTGTGTGTATTTGTGTGTGTGTGTGTGTGTGTTTACTCTCTCGTAAAAAGTGTGTGCCCCTTGTCCCATCTGGATGACTGTGTTTTTTGGTAAATGAAGGGGGAAATATTCTAGCTGCTCCCTGTTCCCACTGCATTACCTGGGAGAGGTCTCTCTCTCTCTCTCTCTCTCTCTCTCTCTCTCTCTCTCTCTCTCTCTCTCTCCTCATCCTGCTACAGTAGTCCACCTCAGTTTCCAGCTTCCAGGCAAAACAGGATTGTAGTCAGTAAACACACAGTCCATCCCTGATGTGCACACCGACGATACTTGGCATCTCTCTCCAAACCTCAACATCATCCAGGGGAAAGAGCCAAATCCAGGGACTTTATTGGCCAGCCAAGCCCAGCTCCCTGCTCTCACTGTGGCCAGATTCATCCACAGACCTGGCCCATTTACAAAAAAACTCAACAGAATAAAGTCAGAAAGAGAGAAAGATAACAAGACAGAATAGGTCCGGCTGCCAGCATAGCTCTATCCCTCAGAGGGTAAAGTCAGTTTCACCTCTTCCCTGGGAAGCCGAGCCAAGATCAATCTCCCAGCAGAATATTCCACCTCTTTACTGAGGAGATATCACCCACTGGGCACACCACATCATTTCAACGTGGATAATTGGTAAATATTTGGTTAAGACGTTGATTAATGAGATTTCAACCTATGCAGATACTGTACACTGTAGGATCTTAATTTGATCACTTTTTTATTGCTGAGAATTTCCTGCACTTCAGGAAATGCAAATCTGTAGTGTTTTCAAGGTTTAAAAAGGCTCCTAACATTTTCCATTTCCAATTAAAAATGTCAGACTTGATTTGCCTTGAGGAAAAATGTATCAAAACCTTTCCATTAATTATAATCCACATAATAATTCACATGTCCTGTTTACATTTCCTAGATCATTTTCCTTCTGTAGAAAACTGGCTCAATTTAACATCCTATATCTAGATTTCCTCACTCAAAAAGACAGCCAAAACTCAGTTGAATCTCCAATGTGTTATCACTATGCTTTCAACCATCTAAAAGCACAACCAAATTCCAATGGAAAAACAATTGGTTTAGTTGTCACCCAAATGTATATCACTGCGCTTTCAACCATTTAAAAACTCACTAAAGTTCAAACGAGAATACAGAAAAACAAACTTTAGACCGCCCTACAGACGGCATTATCCGCCCACTAATACAGGACTAGTAAAGGCCCAATGCACTACTTTTGTCATTTTGTTTACATAATTGTATTAATATTTTTTGTTAATTCAGATTTTTCAAGGGGTGCTACAGCACCCTCAACACCCATACTTCCCACGGCTATGCTCACTGGTAATAGTCACTCCCAATAAGTCTCTCTCTCTCTCTCTCTCTCTCTCTCCCTCTCCCTGGGCAGGAAGAGGGCACCTTATTGGGTATTATTTTAGGATCCCCATCTATCGAAGCAGGGATCAGGGAAGAGATTTGGGAGGCTTTCCGCCTTTTCCCTTCGCCCTCGGTCTCAGGATCTCAGTGTTTCACACCAATTGATCAGTGGATAAACAACGTATGAGTGCTTAAATTCTTCAGTTCTTGTGAAATGCTTGATTAAGTGGCTAAAACACAGGATGTAATTGACCATTTCAGTTTAAATAGTTCCCAAAGTATTTACCAACCTGACTATTATTTGGTAGATGTATGTAAAGACCACTTTAGAAGGTTTTTCAGAATTCTTTGGCATTGAACAGTTGAAAGTTGAAGAATGTTCAGAGTACAGAGTGCTGTAGTATAAAGGCTCACACATATTGCACAGAATGTGGATCTGGTGTTAGTCTGCCAGTTGTTCAGCGCTCTGTGTTTTAGGGTCCACCTACTATAGAGGTCTGACTGCTGACATTTTCACACGATTCTACATGTAAAATCGGTGAGCACTCGGTTTGTAGATTACGGCCGGCACTGTTCAGTGGTTCGAAGTACTCTCGGTCAGAAAACACTTTGGTCTGTCTAAACCCTTACTGTGTAACTCACTCAACAAAAAGTCCTGAAATAGCCAGATCACTGTGTGTTGCTATTTCTGGAACAGCCGGTAAGTGAACAAAGCTGTTCTGTGACCACTCTTCATTACCACAACCCTGACTGATTGTTTCCTGTCTGCAAGGTGAGAGGATTCTGGAGTAGAGAATATATGTCATTTGTTTGAATAGAGCGGTCTGCGTTTTACTTAGCACCTACTCTTTAATAAGGCTGGTTATGTACACATTCCCGAGATTCAATTAAAACTACAGTTGAAGTCGGAAGTTTACATACACTTAGATTGGAGTCAATAAAACTCGTTTTTCAACCACTCCACAAATTTCTTGTTAACAAACTATAGTTTTGGCAAGTCGGTTAGGACATCTACTTTGTGCATGGCACAAGTCATTTTTCCAACAATTGTTTACAGACAGATTATTTCACTTATAATTCACTGTATCAAAATTCCAGTGGGTCAGAAGTTCACATACACTAAGTTAACTGTGCCTTTAAACAGTTAGGAAAATTCCAGAAAATTGTCTTTAGAAGCTTCTGATAGGCTAATTGACATAATTTGAGTCAATTGGAGGTGTACCTGTGGATGTATTTCAAGTCCTACTGTTACGGATACAGTTATCCTGTGTGTGTGTGTATCCTGTGTGTGTGTTTCTTTTCTCTCCTTCTCCCCTCACAGGTGAAAATCATCACTCCCCAATCAGTCAACAATCAATCATCAATCAGAAGACACACCTCCTCCTATTTCCTACCCTATCACAGTTCCTTCCCCATGGTTTAAAAACCCCATCATTTGTTTGCTCTAGCAATCTCTAGCTCAATCTCTCTGTAAATGCCATGTCTGTAGGTCTCTGTGTTTCACTCTCGCTTTGTGTCTTAACCTCTCTTTTGTTTAAAGCACCTCCATAGCACTTTGTCATCACCTGTGAGTATTGTTTTGGTTATGGTGTTTTTGTTTGTTGCTGGTGGGAAAAGGGGGAAACCAAGACAAGTTGCCCATGGGCATACACTACCCGTAGGTGAACTTTGTTAAATACACTAGTTAGAACTGGGCGGACCACCAACTGTATTTTTGGTTAGTTAGTTAGCTGTTGTTAAAGTAGGCTAGTCTAGCTTAGGGGTGTTTTTGAATACTTATTGTTTCTTTTCTTGGGTCCAGCTCAGCCCCTTTTCCTGCTCCCCCCATTACCGTGTGTTTATAAATAAACCTAGAGTTTGACGGTAGATTTCTGTTGTCGTGGTTATTTCGTGCACACTTTTACTTTGTCACAATAATAATTTGCATGAGTTATGTTACGGGTCTCATTACCATCCCCCCTAGACTGTCGGGCCAAAAGGGATTCGTAACACCTACCTTCAAACTCAGTGCCTCTTTGTTTGACATCATGGGAAAATCTAAAGAAATCAGCCAAGACCTCAAAAAAAAAATTGTAGACCTCCACATATCTGGTTCATCCTTGGGAGTAATTTCCAAATGCCTGAAGGTACCACGTTCATCTGTACAAACAATAGTACGCAAGTATAAACACCATGCGACCGCGCAGCCCTCTTACCGCTCAGGAAGGAGACGCGTTCTATCTCCTAGAGATGAATGTACTTTGGTGCGAAAAGTGCAAATCAATCCCAGAACAACAGCAAAGGACCTTGTGAAGATGCTGGAGGAAACAGATACAAAAGTATCTATATCCACAGTAAAATGAGTTCTATAAATCAACATAACCTGAAAAGCCACTCAGCAAGGAAGAAGCCACTGCTCCAAAACTGCCATTAAAAAAGCCAGACTACGGTTTGCAACTGCACATGGGGACAAAGATCGTACTTTTTGGAGAAATGTCCTCTGGTCTGATGAAACAAAAATAGAACTGTTTGGCCATAATAACCATCGTTACGTTTGGAGGAAAAAGTGGGAAGCTTGAACACCATCCCAACCGTAACGCACAGGGGTGGCAGCATTATGTTGTGGGGGTGCTTTGCTGCAGGAGGGACTGGTGCACTTCACAAAATAGATGGCTTCAAGAGGCAGAAAAATGATGTGGATATATTGAAGCAACATCTCAAAACATCAGTCAGGAAGTTAAAGCTTGGTTGCAAATGGGTCTTCCAAATGGACAATGACCCCAAGCATGCTTCCAAAGTTGTGGTAAAATGGTTTAAGGACAACAAAGTCAAGGTATTGGAGTTTCCATCACAAAGCCTTGACCTCAATCCTATAGAACATTTGTGGGCAGAACTGAAAAAGTGTGTGCGAGCAAGGAGGCCTACAAACCTGACTCAGTTTACACCAGCTCTGTCAGGAGGAATGGGCCAAAATTCACCCAACTTATTGTGGGAAGCTTGTGGAAGGCTACCTGAAACGTTTGACCCAAGTTAAACTATTTAAAGGCAATGCTACCAAATACTAATTGAGTGTATGTAAACTTCTGACCCACTGGGAATGTGATGAAAGAAATAAAAGCTGAAATAAATAATTCTCTCTACTATTATTCAGATATTTCACAGTCTTAAAATAAATTGGTGATCCTAACTGACCCAAGACAGGGAATTTTTACTTGGACTAAATGTCAGGAATTGTGAAAAAACGAGTTTAAATGAATTCTGCTAAGGTGTATGTAAACTTCCGACTTCAACTGTATATGGCTACAGTTTTTGTGTTTTTCAAGGAAAGCGAAGCGAGATTGACACACCATTGGAAGCAGCTGGAGCACTTGAGCAAGTCAATGATTGAAAGATTGAGAGAGTGAGACAGAGGAGGAGGGAAGGAACAAAAGGAAGAGACAAACTGGGAACAAGTCTGTGCTGCTACCCACACTGAGAAAGAAGCTGAGTAGGAGAGAGAAACCAATTTGGACTGCCTGTCAGTGTCTGTACTCTCTCTTCTCAGACTTAGAGAAAGAGGGGCAAGAGGAAAGAGAGTTGATGGGAGTTAGGGGGAGAGGGCAAGGGAGACTGAAAGAAAAGGGGCGAGGGGACAGGGCCCAGTCTTTTATGAAGCGTGGGGAAAGGAAGGCTGTGTCTGCGGTGGGTCCTGAATAGAGGAACTCCATGTTCTCTTTAATGTGATGTGAATAACTTGACCTAACAGAGGCCCTTGATTGGCATAACGACCAGTTGGACTGGGGGTGGGGACGATGTGTTTGTGTGGGTATTGGTGTGTGTGGTAGTAATAGTGTGTGTGCGTGCGTTTGTGTGTGTTTGTGAGTGAGTGAGAGTATTTGCCACTATACAGTAAATTGGGGGAATGAACTAGCATGAAATGAATGCAGATGGTGGCTGACTGGCTGTAAGAGTTTTGGAGTGGCTGTCCTAGCCCCAATCCCAGACCCAGTCCTAAAGGTCCCCAGTCCCAGTCCTAAAGGTCCCCAGTCCCAGTCCTAAAGGTCCCCAGTCCCAGTCCTAAAGGTCCCCAGTCCTAAAGGTCCCCAGCCCCAGTCCCAGTCCTAAAGGTCCCCAGTCCCAGTCCTAAAGGTCATCAGCCACAGCCCCGGTCCTAAAGGTCCCCAGCCCCGGTCCTAAAGGTCCCCAGCCCCGGTCCTAAAGGTCCCCAGCCCCGGTCCTAAAGGTCCCCAGTCCCAGTCCTAAAGGTCCCCAGTCCCAGTCCTAAAGGTCCCCAGTCCCAGTCCTAAAGGTCCCCAGCCCCAGTCCCGGTCCTAAAGGTCATCAGCCACAGCCCCGGTCCTAAAGGTCCCCAGCCCCGGTCCTAAAGGTCCCCAGCCCCGGTCCTAAAGGTCCCCAGCCCCGGTCCTAAAGGTCCCCAGCCCCGGTCCTAAAGGTCCCCAGCCCCAGTCCTAAAGGTCCCAGCCCCAGTCCCCAGTCCCCCAGGTCCCAGTCCCAGTCCTAAAGGTCCCCAGTCCCAGTCCTAAAGGTCCCCAGTCCCAGTCCTAAAGGTCCCCAGTCCTAAAGGTCCCCAGCCCCAGTCCCAGTCCTAAAGGTCATCAGCCACAGCCCCGGTCCTAAAGGTCCCCAGCCCCGGTCCTAAAGGTCCCCAGCCCCGGTCCTAAAGGTCCCCAGCCCCAGTCCTAAAGGTCCCCAGCCCCAGTCCTAAAGGTCCCCAGTCCCAGTCCTAAAGGTCCCCAGTCCCAGTCCTAAAGGTCCCCAGTCCCAGTCCTAAAGGTCCCCAGTCCCAGTCCTAAAGGTCCCCAGCCCCAGTCCCGGTCCTAAAGGTCATCAGCCACAGCCCCGGTCCTAAAGGTCCCCAGCCCCGGTCCTAAAGGTCCCCAGCCCCGGTCCTAAAGGTCCCCAGCCCCAGTCCTAAAGGTCCCCAGCCCCAGTCCTAAAGGTCCCCAGCCCCAGTCCTAAAGGTCCTAAAGGTCCCCAGTCCCAGTCCTAAAGGTCATCAGCCACAGTCCCAGTCCTAAAGGTCCCCAGACCCAGCCCCTGTCCCAGTCCTAAAGGTCCCCAGACCCAGCCCCTGTCCCAGGCCTAAAGGTCCCCAGACCCAGCCCCTGTCCCAGGCCTAAAGGTCCCCAGACCCAGCCCCTGTCCCAGGCCTAAAGGTCCCCAGACCCAGCCCCTGTCCCAGGCCTAAAGGTCCCCAGACCCAGCCCCTGTCCCAGGCCTAAAGGTCCCCAGACCCAGCCCCTGTCCCAGGCCTCAAGGTCCCCAGCCCCTGTCCCAGTCCTAAAGGTCCCCAGACCCAGGCCTAAAGGTCCCCAGACCCAGACCCAGCCCCTGTCCCAGTCCTAAAGGTCCCCTGTCCCAGGCCTAAAGGTCCCCAGACCCAGCCCCTGTCCCAGGCCTAAAGGTTCCCAGACCCAGCCCCTGTCCCAGGCCTAAAGGTCCCCAGACCCAGCCCCTGTCCCAGGCCTAAATGTCCCCAGCCCCTGTCCCAGTCCTAAAGGTCCCCAGACCCAGCCCCTGTCCCAGGCCTAAAGGTCCCCAGCCCCTGTCCCAGGCCTAAAGGTCCCCAGCCCCTGTCCCAGTTCTAAAGGTCCCCAGACCCAGCCCCTGTCCCAGGCCTAAAGGTCCTCAGCCCCAGTTCCAGTGCTAAAGATCCCCAGTCCAAGCCTCAGTCCCAGCCCCAGTCTTAAACGTCCCCCAGTCCCAGTCCTAAAAGTCCCCAGCTGCCCTGGTGTTTGGGAAGGAGAGGGGCAGAGGCCCCTGTGCCTGAGGGAAGCCCCATGCATGAACCAGGGCGGAAAGTGGAGAGAGAGAGGGGGAGAGAGAGATATGGGATATGCGTCAACAGCAATCCTGGGGAAATCCTCTGCATTATCATTAACAGCAGACTTGTACATTTCCTCAGTGAAAACAATGTACTGAGCAAATGTCATATTGCCTTTTTACCAAATTACCATAGAAAGACCACGTATTCACCCTGCACACCCTAATTGACAAACAAACAAACAAACCAAAACAAAGGCAAAGTCTTCTCATGCTTTGTTGATGTCAAAAAAGCATTTAACTCAATTTGGAATGTGGGTCTGCTATATAAATTGATGGAAAGTGGTGTTGGGGGAAAAACATATAACATTATAAAATTAATGTACACAAACAACAAGTGAGCAGTTAAAATTGGCAAAAAACACACACATTTCGTTCCACAGGGCCGTGGGGTGAGACAGGGATGCAACTTAAGCCCCACCCTCTTCAACATATATATCAGCTAATTGGCGAGGGCATTAGAACAGTCTGCAGCCACCGGCCTCATCCTATAGTTCTAGAATCTGAAGTCAAATGTCTACTGTTTGCTGATGATCTGGTGCTTCTGTCTCCAGCAGCACCTAGATCTTCTGCACAGATTCTGTCAGACCTGGGCCCTGACAGTAAATCTCAGTAAGACAAAAATAATGGTGTTCCAAAAAAGGTCCAGTTGCCAGGACCACAAATACAAATTCCATCTAGACACCATTGCCCTAGAGCACACAAAAAACGATACATACCTTGGCCTAAACATCAGCGCCACAGGTAACTTCCGCAAAGCTGTAAATGATCTGAGAGACAAGGCAAGAATGTCACGCCCTGATCTGTTTCACCTGTCGTTGTGCTTGTCTCCACCCCAATCCAGGCGTCGCCCATCTTCCCCATTATCCCCTGGGTACTTATATCTGTGCTTTCTGTCTGTCTGTGCCAGTTCACTTTGTTCATCAAACCTACCAGCGGTTTTCCCCTTGCTCCTGTCTTGTCTATAGTTCCTGTTTTCTAGTTTTCCCGGTTTTCACCTTTCTGCCTGCCCTGACCCTGAGCCTGCCTGCCGTCCTGTACCTTTGCCCCACTACTCTGGATTACAGACCTCTGCCTGACCTGACCCTGGGCCTGCCTGCCTGCCGTCCTGTACCTTTGCCTGCTCGTGTTTGATTTAATAAACTTTTGTTACATCTACCCTGTCTGCACCTGGGCCTCAACTTCAAACCTGATAAAGAAGGGCATTCTATGCCATCAAAAGGAACATAAAATTCAACATACTAATTAGGAGATCGATACTGTGAACCATCAGATCCTCCTCTCCACCCTCTCCGAGTTGGGCATCTCCGGCGCGGCCCACGCTTGGATTGCGTCCTACCTGACAGGTCGCTCCTACCAGGTGGCGTGGCGAGAATCCGTATCCACACCACGTGCTCTCACCACTGGTGTCCCCCAGGGCTCTGTTCTAGGCCCTCTCCTATTCTCGCTATACACCAAGTCACTTGGCTCTGTCATAACCTCACATGGTCTCTCCTATCATTGCTATGCAGACGACACACAATTAATCTTCTCCTTTCCCCCTTCTGATGACCAGGTGGCGAATCGCATCTCTGCATGTCTGGCAGACATATCAGTGTGGATGACGGATCACCACCTCAAGCTGAACCTCGGCAAGACGGAGCTGCTCTTCCTCCCGGGGAAGGACTGCCCGTTCCATGATCTCGCCATCACGGTTGACAACTCCATTGTGTCCTCCTCCCAGAGCGCTAAGAACCTTGGCGTGATCCTGGACAACACCCTGTCGTTCTCAACTAACATCAAGGCGGTGGCCCGTTCCTGTAGGTTCATGCTCTACAACATCCGCAGAGTACGACCCTGCCTCACACAGGAAGCGGCGCAGGTCCTAATCCAGGCACTTGTCATCTCCCGTCTGGATTACTGCAACTCGCTGTTGGCTGGGCTCCCTGCCTGTGCCATTAAACCCCTACAACTCATCCAGAACGCCGCAGCCCGTCTGGTGTTCAACCTTCCCAAGTTCTCTCACGTCACCCCGCTCCTCCGCTCTCTCCACTGGCTTCCAGTTGAAGCTCGCATCCGCTACAAGACCATGGTGCTTGCCTACGGAGCTGTGAGGGGAACGGCACCTCAGTACCTCCAGGCTCTGATCAGGCCCTACACCCAAACAAGGGCACTGCGTTCATCCACCTCTGGCCTGCTCGCCTCCCTACCACTGAGGAAGTACAGTTCCCGCTCAGCCCAGTCAAAACTGTTCGCTGCTCTGGCCCCCAATGGTGGAACAAACTCCCTCACGACGCCAGGACAGCGGAGTCAATCACCACCTTCTGGAGACACCTGAAACCCCACCTCTTTAAGGAATACCTAGGATAGGATAAAGTAATCCCTCTCACCCCCCCCTTAAAAGATTTAGATGCACTACTGTTCCACTGGATGTCATAAGGTGAATGCACCAATTTGTAAGTCGCTCTGGATAAGAGCGTCTGCTAAATGACTTAAATGTAATGTAATGTAAATGTAGGATCTGGCTAAAAATACATGAATCAGTTATAGAACCCATTGCCCTTTATGATTGTGAGGTAAATTCTACAACCACCTAAAAGGAAGCGATTCCCAGAGTCCCCTAAGCAAGCTTCACAAACACAAACAGACCCCACAGAGCCCCAGGATAGCAACACAATTAGACCCAACCAAATCACGAGAAAAAAAAAGTTTGACCATATTAGAGACACATATTTCCCTCAGATTACACAGATCCACAAATAATTAGAAAACAAATTAATAAACTCCCATATCTATTGGGTGAAATACCACAGTGTGACATCACAGCAGCAAGATTTGTGACCTGTTGCCACAAGAAAAGGGCAACCAGTGAAGAACAAACACCATTGTAAATATAACCCATATTTAGGTTTATTTATTTTCCATGTTGTACTTTGCACATGGTTACAACACTGTATATAGACATAATATGACATTTGAAATGTCTTTATTCTTTTGGAATTTTTTTAAGTGTAATGTTTACTGATCATTTTTGTTTATTTCATTTGGTTGATAATCTATTTCACACGATTATGCAATGTTAACATATGTTTCCCATGCCAATAAAGCCCTTAAATTGAAATTGAGAGAAAGAGAGAGGTTAAGTGGAGGTGTTGTGTTCCATGGCAAACTTTACACCATCTTACACCCTCCCTCCCCCATCACCCACCTCAAACCCACAGAGAGGGGTTCATACGACACCTGTGTTGGGTCACACCTGTCAATCTCTAGCTTGTCCCCTCTGTCTCTCTCTCTCCTTCTTTCTCTCTCCATCTCTCTCTCTATTTCTCTCTCTCTCTCTCTCTTTCTCTGTCTCTCTCTCTCTCTGCTTCTCTCTGTCTCTCCCTAATCAGACTTTCTCACCCTCCAGGTTTATTCTGGGTGAACTTGTTCTCAACTGGCCTACCTGGTTAAATAAAGGTGAAAAAAATTATATATATAATTTTTTCCCCCGTGTGTTTTCCTCATGGTGTAAGGAACCGCCACCTGCATGGTTGATTTAAAGTGGGTAGTTTCTCAGTGTTGTGTTTAGCAGATGGGAGCTTTTCTCCATTCCCCTTTTCCTCATCCAGCTGTTCAATTAATTCAGATTGCATGAATATGAAGAGAAATGGCCACCGTGACTGTCCTGTACACTCCCAAAAGCATAGTTTATGCTCCTTACTAAACTGTACCAAGACAAACCCTACCTTGAGTTATTTGATGATAAAAATGATGGAACTACCCTAAAAATAGCAGATGTTCTGTTGATTGTATCTACCTACAGTACTTCTCCCATCTGAAGGTGGTGGACTGAGCCTTGGAGGAACACTGACAGAAGACGATGTCTATCACAGTCTCTGGCATAGCTGTCAGTCAGTCAGTCAGCAAGTACCCTGTAGAGTTGCAACAAAATTATTGCGATCTCTGTCTCAAGCATTTCAGAGGACCTATTTGAAGCACGAACAATTTATTTTCATTTTTTCCTCTCTCTCCTTCTCACATGAATAGTTCACAAAGCTTCTCTCGCTCTCGCTCGCTCTCTCTCTCTCGCTCTCTCTCTCTCATCTCTCTCTCTCATCCCTGTCTGTCTGTCTGTGTGTATGCATGCATGCATTGAAGGAATGATGAGCCCCTATGACAAACATGTACATATCTGTTCCTCAGTGAAGCTGGGCTTCCAGTGGGGAGGGTAATGTACGATTGCTCAAAGGTCTTGTTGTTGTGTCCTTAATTAACTTCAACCTGAAACATCCAGCTGTGTTACTGGTCAGAGGTCAGGAGGACAAATCTAAGACATGTGAGGTTCTAAGAATGAAAGTGTCTGCCTGAAGGAACTCACAGCAAGTGTTACTGTGAGGGGGTCATGGGCACAAATCTAAGACGTGAGGGTCAAAGGATGAAAGTGTCTGCCTGAAGGAACTCACAGCCAAAGGGCAAAGGCTCAGAATATTATTGTTTCAGTTCTACAGTATTTTCAATGTTGGTCAGGCCAGGATTTTTGAGGACATTCAGGCAGACTTGGTCATTGGTGAGTGAGAGTAAGGAAAACATGCAACACGCACACGTACACGCACACGTAGGCCTACACTGGACACACATACTACATCTGGGACATACACACTCAGTCAGTACCGACACATTCAACACCCAGCGTTGTCTGGAACAGCAGTGCCTACATAATCCTCCCCACTCCAGCACAGACGACCACTGATTAAGACAGACCTAAAATAGAAACACCCACTACTCCTGATAACAGTATCTACTGGAAAATACAGGTTTTCTTATTGACTAGAAGAGTTCAACCATAAGTCATCTTGTGAACTCAGACGTGTGTCTGATTATTATACTCTGATTAGTAGGGAATTGCAAGGACTTCACAATACAATATTATCACAATACTTTGGTGCCGATACGCAGTGGCGGATTTAGGAGTAGGTAACATGTGCAGCCTGCCAGGGTGGCATCTTGCGCAGGGGTGACACCAAAAAACAACTATTCCGAATGGTGACCTTTCTATCGCTCATTTGCACGTCACGTCAATATCATGTCACCTTGTGGGACTGTGGGTCAATTAACCTTGTCAGAGTGGGCGCCCTGATACTAGTTTGTGAGCTAGGCAGGCTACTGCCTGGGAAGGTCTCCCACTCAGAAGTACGAGATGGGGAGGGGGCGAGGGTAGGTTGACCTCAGGTCTCCCCACTGGAAGCCAGAGGTAGGGGGAGAGGGGGAATCTATCAAATAGCACACCTCTAACTTTGTACAGTACTAATGCAATTAGTAAGGCAATTAGTTTACACACCGTAGCCAAATACATTTAAACTCAGTTTTTCACAATTCCTAACATTTAATCCCAGTAAAAATTCCCTGTTTTAGGTCAGTTAGGATCACCACTTTATTTTAAGACTGTGAAATGTCCGAATAATAGTAGAGAGAATGATTTATTTCAGCTTTTATTTCTTTCATCACATTCCCAGTGGGTCAGAAGTTTACATACACTCAATTAGTATTTGGTGCGTTGCCTTTAAATTGTTTAATTTGGGTCAAACGTTTCAAGTAGCCTTCCACAAGATTCCCACAATAATTTGGGTGAATTTTGGCCCATTCCACATGACAGAGCTGGTGTAACTGAGTCAAGTTTGTTGGCCTCCTTGCTTGCACAATCTTTTTCAGTTCTGCCCAAATATTTTCTGTAGGGTTGAGGTCAAGGCTTTGTGATGGCCACTCCAATACCTTGACTTTGTTGTCCTTAAGCCATTTTGCCACAACTTTGGAAGTATGCTTGGGGTCATTGTCCATTTGGAAGACCTATTTGCGACCAAACTTCCTGACTGACGTCTTGAATTGTTGCTTCAATATATCCAAATAATTTTCTGCCTCATGATGCCATCTATTTTGTGAAGTGCACCAGTCCCCCCTGAAGCAAAGCACCCCCACAACATAATACTGCCACCCCTGTGCTTCACGGTTGGGATGGTGTTCTTCGGCTTGCAAGCCTCCCACTTTTCCCCCCAAATATAACGATGGTCATTATGGCTAAATATTTATATTTTTCATTTCATCAGACCAGAGGACATTTCTCCAAAAAGTACGATCTTTGTCCCCATGTGCAGTTGCAAACCGTAGTCTGGAATTTTTTATGGCAGTTTTGGAGCAGTGGCTTCTTCCTTGCTGAGCGGCCTTTCAGGTTATGTCGATATAGGACTCGTTTTACTGTGGATATAGATACTTTTGTACCTGTTTCCTCCAGCATCTTCACAAGGTCCTTTGCAGTTGATCTGGGATTGTTTTGCACTTTTCGCACCAAAGTACATTAATCTCTAGGAGACAGAACATGTCTCCTTCCTGAGTGGTATGACAGCTTCGTGGTCCCATGGTGTTTATACTTGCATACTATTGTTTGTACAGATGAACATGGTACCTTCAGACGTTTGGAAATTGCTCCCAAGGATGAACCAGATTAACTTTTTTTCTTCTGAGGTCTTGGCTGATTTCTTTTGATTTTCCCATGATGTCAAACAAAGAGGCACTGAGTTTGAAGGTAGGCCTTGAAATACATCCACAGGTACACCTCCAATGGATTCAAACGATGTCTATTAGCCTATCAGAAGCTTCTAAAGCCTTGACATCATTTTCTGGAATTTTCCAAGCTGTTTAAAGGCACAGTCAACTTAGTGTTTGTAAACTTCTGGCCCACTGAAATTGTGATACAGTGAATTATAAGTGAAATAATCTGTCTGTAAACAATTGTTGGAAAAATGACTTTTGTCATGCACAAAGTAGACGTCCTAACCGACTTGCCAAAACTATAGTTTGTTAACAAGACATTGTGGAGTGAAAAGGAGTTTTAATGACTCCAACCTAAGTGTATGTAAACCTACGACTTCAACTGGAAGTGTGTTATTCTATTTGTGGATTTGTGTCATTTAGTTTTACTTGTAATTTTTGTTAGCAATAGGGTAAAAGTGTAATAATTCGATTCTCTTTTCTATTTGTATTTATATACTACAATTTGTTTCTATTTGTCTTTAGTACCCTTTGATGTTTACAAGTCTTATTTTTGTATATATTGTTATATGTTATGATTATTTATTTGTGTTGTTCCAAATGTCTGAATAAAAATGATTGTTAGTGCAGAAAGTTGCTTTTGGGGGGGTTGAAGGGTGGGGGGGGTTGAAGGGGGGGGGGTTCACTCAGGAAGCAATACAAGGTAGAACCGCCACTGCCAATTCGATATGTATTGCGATTCTCACACAATACAATATTATTACAATACTTTGGTGGAGATGGAGAGCAAGCTATGAAGGAAGGTACAGCCAACTAGCTAGCGTAACTATAGATTTTTGCCCCCTCACTACTGATTACCCAATATTCCATAGATGTCAAGTCTGACATGAAAAATTAGACCATAAAAGGTGGTTTGGTGAGGCTGGGACTGAGGCTGGGACTGGGACTGGGACTGAGGCTGGGACTGAGACTGGGACTGAGGCTGGGACTGAGGCTGGGACTGAGGCTGGGACTGGGGCTGGGACTGAGGCTGGGGCTAGGACTGAAGCTGGGACTGAGGCTGGGACTGAGGCTGGGACTGAGGCTGGGACTGAGGCTGGGGCTGAGGCTGGGACTGAGGCTGAGGCTGGGGCTGAGGCTGAGGCTGGGGCTGAGGCTGAGGCTGATAGCATGATAAGGATATCGATCATTTTGGGTTTATCGTCCCAGCTCAAGTTATCCTCATTACTCAGGGTTCTGGTATGTGCTCTCCACTGGGAGGATAGTTAACACAGGACTAGAAAAACAGCCTTGAGAGTCTAACCAGGGTCAGAGTTCACACACACACACACACACACACACACACACACACACACACACACACACACACACACACACACACACACACACACACACACGCGCCCCAGACACCAAGCAGATACTGAGTTATGTCTCTCCCCCTCCCAGGCAATGCTGGATCTGGGATCTGGGGTCTAGGATCTGTGGTCTAGGATCTGGGTTCCTAGGTCTGGGTTCTGGGGTCTAGAATCTGGGGTCTAGGATCTGGGGTCTGGGGTCTGGGTAAGCCCCCTGTGTTTGGGTTGGGTCTGAATCTGTCTGCTCCTTCATCCGTTAGTCTGAGTCTCTGACAGACGGACACATTTGTCAGCTGCTTAGAAAACAGAGTCTCCTGAGAAATTAGGTGTTTGTTGCTCTCTTTTCCACTCTGGCATCCACAGGATTATATCTTCCTTCTAGGAAGACCAATTGGTTTGGTGGTGTGTGTTTGATTACTCCTATAGTCTCCCAGGGTCGGTAGGTCAGCAATGTAGGGTGTGAAATAATATTAAGCATGAACCAGGATTACGAGTCCTCCAGGAGTGAGAGAGCGATAGGAGAGAACGTTGGTCTGGAGGTCAGCTTCACTAAATGACTTTTCCATGACTATAGGTATCTGAGCCACTCTGAGCCCAAGGATATCCTCTGTTTATGCTCAAGGAAAGACCTGCAGATTAGGAGGCCTGGCATTCGCCTGATTAAAATGACCTTCTTGTGTAAACTAAGCCTGCGAGGCTGAGAGGTTGAGGGCGGGGTAAAGCACAGAGGGAGCTTTCGGCTCGCTGCTCTCTGTGTAAGTCCCGCCTGTCTAATTAACCAGGTACACACACACGCACACACACACACACGTACGCACTCGTACACACACGCACGCACGCACACACACACACGCACACACACACACACACAGACACACACACAGACACAGCCTTTCTATTGGCGTTCCATACTGCGCTAAGGTCATAGAGCAGCGGGAGGGCAGCAGCAAAGCTCCATGGGAGAATCAGATGTGCTAATAAAGCACTGATTTCCACCAGGCATCAAGGTCAGCAGAGAACACCACACTGAACTGCTTTTGGGAACATCTACGTGTTTGTGTAGGTGTAACTGTGTGTGTGTGTTAGTGTAGGTGTAACTGTGTGTGTGTGTTTGTGTAGGTGTAACTGTGTGTGTGTGTTTGTGTAGGTGTAACTGTGTTTGTGTAGGTGTAACTGTGTGTTTGTGTAGGTGTAACTGTGTGTGTGTGTTTGTGTAGGTGTAACTGTGTGTGTGTGTTAGTGTAGGTGTAACTGTGTGTGTGTGTTTGTGTAGGTGTAACTGTGTGTGTGTTTGTGTAGGTGTAACTGTGTTTGTGTAGGTGTAACTGTGTGTTTGTGTAGGTGTAACTGTGTTTGTGTAGGTGTAACTGTGTGTTTGTGTAGGTGTAACTGTGTAGGTGTAACTGTGTGTGTGTGTTTGTGTAGGTGTAACTGTGTTTGTGTAGGTGTAACTGTGTGTGTGTTTGTGTAGGTGTAACTGTGTGTGTGTGTTTGTGTAGGTGTAACTGTGTGTGTGTGTTTGTGTAGGTGTAACTGTGTGTGTGTGTTTGTGTAGGTGTAACTGTGTTTGTGTAGGTGTAACTGTGTGTGTGTGTTTGTGTAGGTGTAACTGTGTGTGTGCTTGTGTAGGTGTAACTGTGTTTGTGTAGGTGTAACTGTGTGTTTGTGTAGGTGTAACTGTGTGTGTGTGTTTGTGTAGGTGTAACTGTGTGTGTGTGTTTGTGTAGGTGTAACTGTGTTTGTGTAGGTGTAACTGTGTGTGTGTGTGTGTTTGTGTAGGTGTAACTGTGTTTGTGTAGGTGTAACTGTGTGTGTGTGTTTGTGTAGGTGTAACTGTGTGTGTGTGTTTGTGTAGGTGTAACTGTGTGTGTGTTTGTGTAGGTGTAACTGTGTGTGTGTTTGTGTAGGTGTAACTGTGTGTGTGTTTGTGTAGGTGTAACTGTGTGTTTGTGTAGGTGTAACTGTGTTTGTGTAGGTGTAACTGTGTGTGTGTGTTTGTGTAGGTGTAACTGTGTTTGTGTAGGTGTAACTGTGTGTGTGTGTTTGTGTAGGTGTAACTGTGTGTGTGTGTTTGTGTAGGTGTAACTGTGTGTGTGTGCTTGTGTAGGTGTAACTGTGTTTGTGTAGGTGTAACTGTGTTTGTGTAGGTGTAACTGTGTGTGTGTGTTTGCTGTAACTGTGTGTAACTGTGTGTGTAACTGTGTTTGTGTAGGTGTAACTGTGTGTGTGTGTTTGTGTAGGTGTAACTGTGTTTGTGTAGGTGTAACTGTGTGTGTGTGTTTGTGTAGGTGTAACTGTGTGTGTGTGTTTGTGTAGGTGTAACTGTGTTTGTGTAGGTGTAACTGTGTGTTTGTGTAGGTGTGTGTGTTTGTGTAGGTGTAACTGTGTTTGTGTAGGTGTAACTGTGTGTTTGTGTAGGTGTAACTGTGTTTGTGTAGGTGTAACTGTGTGTGTGTGTTTATGTAGGTGTAACTGTGTTTGTGTAGGTGTAACTGTGTGTGTGTGTTTGTGTAGGTGTAACTGTGTTTGTGTAGGTGTAACTGTGTGTTTGTGTAGGTGTAACTGTGTTTGTGTAGGTGTAACTGTGTGTGTGTGTTTGTGTAGGTGTAACTGTGTTTGTGTAGGTGTAACTGTGTGTGTGTGTTTGTGTAGGTGTAACTGTGTGTGTGTGTGTGTGTTTGTTTGTGTAGGTGTAACTGTGTTTGTGTAGGTGTAACTGTGTGTGTGTGTTTGTGTAGGTGTAACTGTGTGTTTGTGTAGGTGTAACTGTGTTTGTGTAGGTGTAACTGTGTGTGTGTGTTTGTGTAGGTGTAACTGTGTTTGTGTAGGTGTAACTGTGTGTGTGTGTTTGTGTAGGTGTAACTGTGTGTGTGTGTGTTTGTGTAGGTGTAACTGTGTTTGTGTAGGTGTAACTGTGTGTGTGTGTTTGTGTAAGTGAAACTGTGTGTGTGTGTTTGTGTAGGTGTAACTGTGTGTGTGTTTGTGTAGGTGTAACTGTGTGTGTGTGTGTGTTTGTGTAGATGTAACTGTGTGTGTGTGTGTGTGTGTGTGTAGGTGTAACTGTGTGTGTGTTTGTGTAGGTGTAACTGTGTGTGTGTGTGTTTGTATAGGTATAACTGTGTGTGTGTTTGTGTAACTGTGTTTGTGTAGGTGTAACTGTGTGTGTGTAACTGTGTGTGTGTTTGTGTAGGTGTAACTGTGTGTGTGTTTGTGTAGGTGTAACTGTGTGTGTTTGTGTAGGTGTAACTGTGTGTGTGTTTGTGTAGGTGTAACTGTGTTTGTGTAGGTGTAACTGTGTGTGTGTAAGTGTAGGTGTAACTGTGTGTGTTTGTGTAGGTGTAACTGTGTGTGTTTGTGTAGCTGTAACTGTGTGTGTGTGTGTTTGTGTAGGTGTAACTGTGTTTGTGTAGGTGTAACTGTGTGTGTGTGTGTTTGTGTAGGTGTAACTGTGTGTGTGTGTGTTTGTGTAGGTGTAACTGTGTGTGTGTGTTTGTGTAGGTGTAACTGTGTGTGTGTGTTTGTGTAGGTGTAACTGTGTTTGTGTAGGTGTAACTGTGTGTTTGTGTAGGTGTAACTGTGTTTGTGTAGGTGTAACTGTGTGTGTGTGTTTGTGTAGGTGTAACTGTGTTTGTGTAGGTGTAACTGTGTTTGTGTAGGTGTAACTGTGTGTGTGTGTTTGTGTAGGTGTAACTGTGTTTGTGTAGGTGTAACTGTGTGTGTGTGTGTTTATGTAGGTGTAACTGTGTTTGTGTAGGTGTAACTGTGTGTGTGTGTTTGTGTAGGTGTAACTGTGTTTGTGTAGGTGTAACTGTGTGTTTGTGTAGGTGTAACTGTGTTTGTGTAGGTGTAACTGTGTGTGTGTGTGTTTGTGTAGGTGTAACTGTGTTTGTGTAGGTGTAACTGTGTGTTTGTGTAGGTGTAACTGTGTGTGTGTGTGTTTGTGTAGGTGTAACTGTGTTTGTGTAGGTGTAACTGTGTGTGTGTGTTTGTGTAAGTGAAACTGTGTGTGTGTGTTTGTGCAGGTGTAACTGTGTGTTTGTGTAGGTGTAACTGTGTTTGTGTAGGTGTAACTGTGTGTGTGTGTTTGTGTAGGTGTAACTGTGTTTGTGTAGGTGTAACTGTGTGTGTGTGTTTGTGTAGGTGTAACTGTGTGTGTGTGTGTTTGTGTAGGTGTAACTGTGTTTGTGTAGGTGTAACTGTGTGTGTGTGTTTGTGTAAGTGAAACTGTTTGTGTAGGTGTAACTGTGTGTGTGTTTGTGTAGGTGTAACTGTGTGTGTGTGTGTGTTTGTGTAGATGTAACTGTGTGTGTGTGTGTGTGTAGGTGTAACTGTGTGTGTGTTTGTGTAGGTGTAACTGTGTGTGTGTGTGTTTGTATAGGTGTAACTGTGTGTGTGTTTGTGTAACTGTGTTTGTGTAGGTGTAACTGTGTGTGTGTAACTGTGTGTGTGTTTGTGTAGGTGTAACTGTGTGTGTGTTTGTGTAGGTGTAACTGTGTGTGTTTGTGTAGGTGTAACTGTGTGTGTGTTTGTGTAGGTGTAACTGTGTTTGTGTAGGTGTAACTGTGTGTGTAAGTGTAGGTGTAACTGTGTGTGTTTGTGTAGGTGTAACTGTGTGTGTTTGTGTAGCTGTAACTGTGTGTGTGTGTGTTTGTGTAGGTGTAACTGTGTTTGTGTAGGTGTAACTGTGTGTGTGTGTTTGTGTAGGTGTAACTGTGTGTGTGTGTGTTTGTGTAGGTGTAACTGTGTGTGTGTGTTTGTGTAGGTGTAACTGTGTGTGTGTGTTTGTGTAGGTGTAACTGTGTTTGTGTAGGTGTAACTGTGTGTTTGTGTAGGTGTAACTGTGTTTGTGTAGGTGTAACTGTGTGTTTGTGTAGGTGTAACTGTGTTTGTGTAGGTGTAACTGTGTGTGTGTGTTTGTGTAGGTGTAACTGTGTTTGTGTAGGTGTAACTGTGTGTGTGTGTTTATGTAGGTGTAACTGTGTTTGTGTAGGTGTAACTGTGTGTGTGTGTTTGTGTAGGTGTAACTGTGTTTGTGTAGGTGTAACTGTGTGTTTGTGTAGGTGTAACTGTGTTTGTGTAGGTGTAACTGTGTGTGTGTGTTTGTGTAGGTGTAACTGTGTTTGTGTAGGTGTAACTGTGTGTGTGTGTTTGTGTAGGTGTAACTGTGTGTGTGTGTGTTTGTGTAGGTGTAACTGTGTTTGTGTAGGTGTAACTGTGTGTGTGTGTTTGTGTAAGTGAAACTGTGTGTGTGTGTTTGTGTAGGTGTAACTGTGTGTTTGTGTAGGTGTAACTGTGTGTGTGTGTTTGTGTAGGTGTAACTGTGTTTGTGTAGGTGTAACTGTGTGTGTGTGTTTGTGTAGGTGTAACTGTGTGTGTGTGTGTTTGTGTAGGTGTAACTGTGTTTGTGTAGGTGTAACTGTGTGTGTGTGTTTGTGTAGGTGTAACTGTGTTTGTGTAGGTGTAACTGTGTGTGTGTGTTTATGTAGGTGTAACTGTGTTTGTGTAGGTGTAACTGTGTGTGTGTGTTTGTGTAGGTGTAACTGTGTTTGTGTAGGTGTAACTGTGTGTTTGTGTAGGTGTAACTGTGTTTGTGTAGGTGTAACTGTGTGTGTGTGTTTGTGTAGGTGTAACTGTGTTTGTGTAGGTGTAACTGTGTGTGTGTGTTTGTGTAGGTGTAACTGTGTGTGTGTGTGTTTGTGTAGGTGTAACTGTGTTTGTGTAGGTGTAACTGTGTGTGTGTGTTTGTGTAAGTGAAACTGTGTGTGTGTGTTTGTGTAGGTGTAACTGTGTGTTTGTGTAGGTGTAACTGTGTTTGTGTAGGTGTAACTGTGTGTGTGTGTTTGTGTAGGTGTAACTGTGTTTGTGTAGGTGTAACTGTGTGTGTGTGTTTGTGTAGGTGTAACTGTGTGTGTGTGTGTGTTTGTGTAGGTGTAACTGTGTTTGTGTAGGTGTAACTGTGTGTGTGTGTTTGTGTAAGTGAAACTGTGTGTGTGTGTTTGTGTAGGTGTAACTGTGTGTGTGTTTGTGTAGGTGTAACTGTGTGTGTGTGTGTGTTTGTGTAGATGTAACTGTGTGTGTGTAGGTGTAACTGTGTGTGTGTTTGTGTAGGTGTAACTGTGTGTGTGTGTGTTTGTATAGGTGTAACTGTGTGTGTGTTTGTGTAACTGTGTTTGTGTAGGTGTAACTGTGTGTGTGTAACTGTGTGTGTGTTTGTGTAGGTGTAACTGTGTGTGTGTTTGTGTAGGTGTAACTGTGTGTGTTTGTGTAGGTGTAACTGTGTGTGTGTTTGTGTAGGTGTAACTGTGTTTGTGTAGGTGTAACTGTGTGTGTGTAAGTGTAGGTGTAACTGTGTGTGTTTGTGTAGGTGTAACTGTGTGTGTGTAAGTGTAACTGTGTGTGTGTAGGTATAACTGTGTGTGTGTTTGTGTAGGTGTAACTGTGTGTGTGTTTGTGTAGGTGTAACTGTGTGTGCGGGTGCGTATGTGCGTGTGTGTGTGTGTGTGACCGGCCATGTGGGGGGATTAGTGTCAGAGACAGATTCCAAGGGCACTGTGCTGCACTCATTTGTTTGGGATATGAAGCTTTCTATCCATCATCTCCCCCTCCTTCCACAGTCCTCCCAGTTCTCGAACTGAACTGTCCTTTGTTTTGTCCTCTCTCTCTCTCTCTCTCTCTCTCTCTGTCTCTTGCTCTCACTCTCTTTCGCTCTCTCCCGCTTTCCCTATCCCCCCCCCTCTCTCTCTCTCTCTCTCTCTCTCTCTCTCTCTCTCTCTCTCTCCAGATGGAGCATGTGCTTTTCATGCAGTTCAGCTTGGATCTGTGTATAAGTCATTCCTGACATCTGTCCTGAGGTTATATTACCCCACTCTGGGAGAGCTCTTACATGGGGTTCCCTGGGTTCTCCCACACTAAATCCTACCAGACCATGCCTGCCTGCTTTCCTGACCAAGAATATTACATTGTGAGGCCGATTTAGGGCATTGTAGTACGATACTACTGTATTGCTTACTGAATATTCCCTGATTACCTCAGCAGGATTCTGTTCACACTTGTAGAGGCTAGTGACTACCTCTCCCTAGGTGTTTAGAGATTGTGTTGAGAAGCCTGGCTCCACCAGGTGACCTTGCACCAGCCATGTGATCTCCTGGTTAGGCAGCTCTTTTTCATTTGAAATTAGCTTGCGCTCTCTCTTTACCTCTCTTTCCATACACACTGGCACACTTGCAATACTGCTACACTCTACTGCTACACTCTACTGCTACACTCCACCGCTACACTCTACCGCTACACTCCACTGCTACACTCTACTACTACACTCTACTGCTACACTGGGCTGCTACACTCCACTGCTACACTGGGCCGCTACACTCTGCCGCTACACTCTACTGCTACACTCTACTGCTACACTCCACTGCTACACTCCACCGCTGCTACACTCTGCCGCTACACTCTACTGCTACACTCCTCTGCTACACTTTACTGCTACACTCTACTACTACACTCTACTACTACACTCTACTACTACACTCTACTACTACACTGGGCTGCTACACTCCACTGCTACACTGGGCTGCTACACTCTACTGCTACACTCCTCTGCTACACTTTACTGCTACACTCTACTACTACACACTACTACTACACTCTACTGCTACACTGGGCTGCTACACTCCACTGCTACACTGGGCTGCTACACTCTACTGATACACTCTACTGCTACACTCTACTGCTACACTCTACCGCTACACTCTACTGCTACACTCTACTGCTACACTCCGCTGCTACACTTTACTGCTGCACTCTACTACTACACTCTACTGCTACACTCTACCGCTACACTCTACTGCTACACTCTACCGCTACACTCTACTGCTACACTCTACCGCTACACTCCGCTGCTACACTCTACCGCTACACTCTACTGCTACACTCTACTGCTACACTGGGCTGCTACACTCCACTGCTACACTGGGCTGCTACACTCCACCACTACACTCTACTACTACACTCTACTACTACAATCTACTGCTACACTCTACTGCTACACTCTACTCCTAAACTCCACCGCTACACTCTACCGCTACACTCCTCTGCTACACTTTACTGCTACACTCTACTACTACACTCTACTGCTACACTGGGCTGCTACACTCCACTGCTACACTGGGCTGCTACACTCCACCGCTACACTCCGCTGCTACACTCTACTGCTACACTGGGCTGCTACACTCCACTGCTACACCCCGCTGCTACACTCTACTGCCACACTGGGCTGCTACACTCCACCGCTACACCCCGCTGCTACACTCTACTGCTACACTGGGCTGCTACACTCCACTGCTACACTCTACTGCTACACTGGGCTGCTACACTCCACTGCTACACTCTACTGCTACACTCTACTGCTACACTGGGCTGCTACACTCCACTGCTACACTCTACTGCTACACTGGGCTGCTACACTCCACTGCTACACTCTACTGCTACACTCCACTGCTACACTCTACTGCTACACTGGGCCGCTACACTCCACTGCTACACTCTACTGCTACACTGGGCTGCTACACTCCACCGCTACACTGGGCTGCTACACTCCACCGCTACACTCCACCGCTGCTACACTCTGCCACGACACTATGCCGCTACACTCTACCACTACATTCTACTGCTACACTTTAGCAGGGGTGGGCAACTCCAGTCCTCAGAGGCCTGCTGATACAGGCCTCTGCTACACTCTACTGCTACACTCCACCGCTACACTCTACCGCTACACTCTACTTTTACACTCTACTGCTACACTGGGCTGCTACACTCCACCGCTACACTCCACCTCTGCTACACTCTACCGGTGATACACTCTGCCGCGATACTCTGCCGCTACACTCTACCGCTACACTCTGCTGCTACACTCTACTGCTACACTTTAGCAGGGGTGGGCAACTCCAGTCCTCAGATGCCTGATTGGTGTCACACTTTTTCCCCATCCCCAGCAAACACAGCTGATTAGTCAAATTGCATTCTAAACTGAAGATCATGATTAGGTGATTATTGGAGTCAGGTGTGTTAGCTGGGGCTGAGGCAAAACTGTGACAATAATCAGGCCCTCGAGGACTGGAATTGCCCATCCCTGCTACTGCTACAAACACCTACTTTGCTTTACTCACTCACACACCTTTTCCTCCACGTCTGTGGGCCACCCTTTCCCTCTGTGCTGTAGTCTCCCCCTGTGCTGTAATCTCCCTTCCGTGCTGTAGTCTCCCCCTGTGCTGTAGTCTCCCCCTGTGCTGTAGTCTCCCCCTGTGCTGTAATCTCCCTTCTGTGCTGTGGTCTCCCCCTGTACTGTAGTCTCCCCCTGTGCTGTAGTCTCCCTTCTGTGCTGTAGTCTCCCCCTGTACTGTAGTCTCCCCCTGTGCTGTAGTCTCCCTTCTGTGCTGTAGTCTCCCCCTGTGCTGTAGTCTCCCCCTGTGCTGTAGTCTCCCCCTGTGCTGTAGTCTCCCCCTGTGCTGTAGTCTCCCCCTGTACTGTAGTCTCCCCCTGTGCTGTAGTCTCCCTTCTGTACTGTAGTCCCCCCTGTGCTGTAGTCTCTCCCTGTGCTGTAGTCTCCCCCTGTGCTGTAGTCTCCCTTCTGTGCTGTAGTCTTCCCCTGTACTGTAGTCTCCCCCTGTGCTGTAGTCTCCCCCTGTGCTGTAGTCTCCCTTCTGTACTGTAGTCTCCCCCTGTGCTGTAGTCTCCCCCTGTGCTGTAGTCTCCCCCTGTACTGTAGTCTCCCCCTGTGCTGTAGTCTACCCCTGTACTGTAGTCTCCCCCTGTGCTGTAGTCTCCCTTCTGTGCTGTAGTCTCCCTTCTGTGCTGTAGTCTCCCTTCTGTGCTGTAGTCTCTCCCTGTGCTGTAGTCTCCCTGTCACGGTTGTTGAAGGATGAGGACCAAGGTGCAGCGTGGTGAGTGTACATTTTACTTTATTTACGACAAAAAACAATAAACCATACAAAACAAACCATACCATGAAGCTCAAGGCTATGTGCCATCAAACAAAGTTAACTTCCCACAAACACAGGTGGGAAAAAGGGTACCTAAGTATGGTTCCCAATCAGAGACAACGATAGACAGCTGTCCCTGATTGAGAACCATACCCGGCCAAAACATAGAAATAGAAAATCATAGAAACACAAAACATAGAATGCCCACCCCAACTCGCACCCTGACCAAACCAAAATAGAGACATAAAAAGGATCTCTAAGGTCAGGGCGTGACACTCCCCCTGTGGTGTAGTATCCCTTCTGTGCTGTAGTCTCCCCTTGTGCTGTAGTCTCCCCCTGTCTCCCCCTGTGCTATAGTCTCCCCCTGTGCTGCAGTCTCCCCCTGTGCTGTCTTCTCCCCCTGTGCTGTAGTCTCCCCTTTGTGCTATAGTCTCCCCCTGTGCTGTAGTCTCCCCCTGTGCTATAGTCTCCCCCTGTGCTGTAGTCTCCCCCTGTGCTGTCTTCTCCCACTGTGCTGTAGTCTCCCCCTGTGCTATAGTCTCCCCCTCTGCTGTAGTCTCCACCTGTGCTCTAGTCTCCCCTGTACTGTAGTCTCCCCCTGTGCTGTAGTCTCCCCCTGTGCTGTAGTCTCCCCCTGTGCTGTAGTCTCCCCTTTGTGCTATAGTCTCCCCATGTGCTGTAGTCTCCCCCTGTGCTGTAGTCTCCCCTTGTGCTGTAGTCTCCCCCTGTGCTGTAGTCTCCCCCTGTGCTGTAGTCTCCCTTCTGTGCTGTAGTCTCCCCTTTGTGCTATAGTCTCCCCCTGTGCTGTAGTCTCCCCCTGTGCTGTAGTCTCCCCCTGTGCTGTAGTCTCCCTTCTGTGCTGTAGTCTCCCTTCTGTGCTGTAGTCTCTCCCTGTGCTGTAGTCTCCCCCTGTGCTGTAGTCTCCCTTCTGTGCTGTAGTCTCCCTTCTGTGCTGTAGTCTCCCCCTGTGCTGTAGTCTCCCCCTGTGCTGTAGTCTCCCTTCTGTGCTGTAGTCTCCCTTCTGTGCTGTAGTCTCCCCATGTCTTTGAAGGTGGGGGTTGAAATTTAGTGGATGTTACACCAGCTCCGTGGCGTCCCTCTCGAAGTGTTTAACCTGATTGTGAGGCTGGCTACTGGGGCAGATAGGCTGCTGGGAGCAGTGAGAATATCACACAAAGAGGAGCAGCAAAAGGAATGATGGCTTCCTGCTGGGCTAATCCCACAGGGAAGAAAGGAAGAAGAATGTGGAGAGGGAAGAGGAGAGAGGGGAAAAGGGAGAGGGGAGAGGGGAGAACAGGAAGGAGAGAGGACAGAGGGAAGAGGGAGAGTGGAGAAGAGAAAGGACACATGACAGAATTTGGGTTGAGATGAAGAAGGTCTTAATTGGCATGGGAAACATATGTTAACATTGCCAAAGCAAGTGAAATAGATAATAGACTAAAGTGAAATAAACAATACAAATTAACAGTAAACACTACACTCAAAAGTTCCAAGAATAAAGACATTTCAAATTCATATTAGGTGCAAATAGTTAAAGTACAAAATGGAAAACAAATAAACATAAATATGGGTTGTATTTACAATGGTGTCTGTTCTTCACTGGTTACCTTTTCTTGTGGCACCAGGTCACAAATCTTGCTGCTGTGATGGCACACTGTGGTATTTCACCCAATAGATATGGGAGTTTATTTATTTGTTTTCTAATTCTTTGTGGGTCTGTGTAATCTAAGCTAAATGTGTCTCTCTAATATGGCCATACATTGGACAGGAGGTTAGGAAGTGCAGCTCAGTTTCCACCTCATTTTGAGGGCGGTGTGCACATAGCCTGTCTTCTCTTGAGAGCCAGGTCTGTCTACGGCGGGCTTTCTCAATAGCAGGGCTATGCTCACTGAGTCTGTACATAGTCAAAGCTTTCCTTAATTTTGGGTCAGTCCCAGTAGTCAAGTATTCTGCCACTGTGTACTCTCTGATCAAGGCCAAATATCATTTTAGTTTGCTCAGAGTTTTTGTTAATTATTTTCAATGAGTTAATTAATTATCTTTTTGTTTTTTTCATGATTTGGTTGGGTCTAATTGTGTTGCTGTCCTGGGGCTCTGCGGAGTCTGTTTGTGTTTGTGAACAGAGCCCTAGGACCAGCTTGTTTATGGGACTCTTCTTCAGGTGCATCTCTGTAGGTGATGGCTTTGTTATGGACGGTTTGGGAATCACTTCCTATTAGTTGGTTGGTTGAATGTAATGTCTCTTTTCTGGATTTTGATCATTAGCGGTGTATCGGCCTAAATATGCTCTGCATGCATTATTTGTTGTTTTACGTTGTACACAGAGGATATTTTTTCATGCGGAGTCTCAATTTGGTGTTTGTCCCATTTTGTGAATTCTTGGTTGGTGAGCGGACCCCAGACCTCATAACCATAAAGGGCAATGGGTTCTATAACTGATTCAAGTATTTTTAGCCAGATCTTTATTGGTATGTCAAATTTTATGTTCCTTTTGATGGCATAGAATGCCCTTCTTGCCTTGTCTCTCAGATCGTTCACAGCTTTGTGGAAGTTACCTGTAGCGCTGATGTTTAGACCGAGGTATGTATAGTTTTTTGTGTGCTCTAGGGCAACGGTGTCTAGATGGAATTTGTATTTGCCCGAGATGGCATAGCAGTTCAGACGTCTTTTGTCCTCGTCTTGTTGTGTCCTGTATATATATATATATTTACAACTTTTTTCACATACATTTTATTTTTATTTTCCATCAACTCATCTTCAAAACACTCTCCTGCAACCCGCCTCACCAATTTATATTTATAAATAAGTATTATTTACCTCAAATCTGCAATCCTCCAAGAAGCTAGCCAGAAGCTAGCCAGAAACTCCAAGAAGCTAGCCAGAAACTAGCCAGAAGCTAGCCAGGAGCTAGCCAGAAGCTAATCAGAAGCTAGTTCAGAAGCTAGTTAGCTTCTTTACTGGCAACTCGTTAGTATTCAGCTAACCACGGTTTGTGGTCATCAGCTATCCTTTAGCTCGAAAATCTATCGCCAGTTTTGTACGGCGCGGCTCGGAACGGAACTTACCGGACCAATTTTTCTCTCCATGTCCCTGGATTTCAACTGCTCTCTGGACACTCATTCCCGGATCTCACAGCTAGCTGGCTGCTATCCGTGTGTCTATCTGCTTTCGTCGATTCCGGAGCAAACATCAATTACTCCGGAGCTAGCCAGCTCCGTCAATCACTCCTGAGCTCCGTCAATCACTCCTGGGCTGCAGTCACCTATCCGGACCCGTTTTACTGCCTTACGCGGAGCCCCACCGGGCCTTCACAACTGGACTGCCGACGTTATCTACCCGAAGGAGATCCGGCTGGCTCCTCCGTCGCGACGTTACCTGAACACCCATCTGCGGCCTGCTAACCGTTAGCTGTCTTACCGGCTGCTCTCAGAATAGACAATCGGACAATTTATTTATTTTTATTATTATTATGTTTCTTCTTGGGCCTCTATAACTATATCTATTGTTTTTATTTTTTTGTTGTTGTGTGATTTGGACTAATCCCCTCTACCACACGGAACCCCACTAATCTACTGACGGAACGCAAGAGGTGGCTAACAACAGACCTCCATCCTATGCTAGCTTGCTACCGATGTCCAGGCTAGCTGTCTAAATCGCCGTGACCCCCAAACCAACCTCTCCACTCCCTGGACCCTTTTGATCACTCGACTAAGGATGCCTCTCCTTAATGTCAATATGTCTTGTCCATTGCTGTTCTGGTTAGTGTTTATTGGCTTATTTCACTGTAGAGCCTCTAGTCCTGCTCACTATACCTTATCCAACTTATTAGTTCCACCACCCACACATGCAATGACATCTCCTGGTTTCAATGATGTTTCTAGAGACAATATCTCTCTCTTCATCACTCAATACCTAGGTTTACCTCCACTGTATTCACATCCTACCATACCTTTGTCTGTACATTATACCTTGATGCTATTTTATCGCCCCCAGAAACCTCCTTTTACTCTCTGTTCCAGACGTTCTAGACGACCAATTCTTATTGCTTTTAGCCGTACCCTTATTCTTCTCCTCCTATGTTCCTCTGGCGATGTAGAGGTGAATCCAGGCCCTGCAGTGCCTAGCTCCACTCCTATTCCCCAGGCGCTCTCTTTTGATGACTTCTGTAACCGTAATAGCCTTGGTTTCATGCATGTTAACATTAGAAGCCTCCTCCCTAAGTTTGTTCTATTCACTGCTTTAGCACACTCTGCCAACCCGGATGTTCTAGCTGTGTCTGAATCCTGGCTTAGGAAGACCACCAAAAATTCAGAAATTTTAATTCCAAACTACAACATTTTCAGACAAGATAGAACTGCCAAAGGGGGCGGTGTTGCAATCTACTGCAAAGATAGCCTGCAGAGTTCTGTCCTACTATCCAGGTCTGTACCCAAACAATTTGAACTTCTACTTTTAAAAATCCACCTCTCTAAAAACAAGTCTCTCACCGTTGCCGCCTGCTATAGACCACACTCTGCCCCCAGCTGTGCTCTGATTGCCCCCCATCTATCTTCAGAGCTTGTGCTGCTAGGCGACCTAAACTGGAACATGCTTAACACCCCAGCCATCCTACAATCTAAACTTGATGCCCTCAATCTCACACAAATTATCAATGAACCTACCAGGTACCCCCCCAAAGCCTTAAACACGGGCACCCTCATAGATATCATCCTAACCAACTTCCCCTCTAAATACACCTCTGCTGTCTTCAACCAAGATCTCAGCGATCACTGCCTCATTACCTGCATCCGTAATGGGTCAGCGGTCAAACGACCTCCACTCATCACTGTAAAACGATCCCTGAAACACTTCAGCGAGCAGGCCTTTCTAATCGACCTGGCCGGGGTATCCTGGAAGGATATTGATCTCATCCCGTCAGTAGAGGATGCATGGATATTTTTAAAAAATGCCTTCCTAACAATCTTAAATAAACATGCCCCATTCAAGAAATTTAGAACCAGGAACAGATATAGCCCTTGGTTCTCCCCAGACCTGACTGCCCTTAACCAACACAAAAACATCCTATGGCGTTCTGCATTAGCATCGAACAGCCCCCGTGATATGCAGCTGTTCAGGGAAGCTAGAAACCGTTATACACAGGCAGTTAGAAAAGCCAAGGCTAGCTTTTTCAAGCAGAAATTTGCTTCCTGCAACACTAACTCAAAAAAGTTCTGGGACACTGTAAAGTTCATGGAGAATAAGAACACCTCCTCCCAGCTGCCCACTGCACTGAAGATAGGAAACACTGTCACCACTGATAAATCCACCATAATTGAGAATTTCATTAAGCATTTTTCTACGGCTGGCCATGCTTTCCACCTGGCTACTCCTACCCCGGTCAACAGCACTGCACCCCCAACAGCAACTCGCCCAAGCCTTCCCCATTTCTCCTTCTCCCAAATCCATTCAGCTGAAGTTCTGAAAGAGCTGAAAAATCTGGACCCCTACAAATCAGCCGGGCTAGACAATCTGGACTCTTTCTTTCTAAAATTATCTGCCGAAATTGTTGCCACCCCTATTACTAGCCTGTTCAACCTCTCTTTCGTGTCGTCTGAGATTCCCAAAGATTGGAAAGCAGCTGCGGTCATCCCCCTCTTCAAAGGGGGGGACACTCTTGACCCAAACTGCTACAGACCTATATCTATCCTACCATGCCTTTCTAAGGTCTTCAAAGCCAAGTCAACAAACAGATTACCGACCATTTCGAATCTCACCATACCTTCTCTGCTATGCAATCTGGTTTCAGAGCTGGTCATGGGTGCACCTCAGCCACGCTCAAGGTCCTAAACGATATCTTAACCGCCATCGATAAGAAACATTACTGTGCAGCCGTATTCATTGATCTGGCCAAGGCTTTCGACTCTGTCAACCACCACATCCTCATCGGCAGACTCGACAGCCTTGGTTTCTCAAATGATTGCCTCGCCTGGTTCACCAACTACTTCTCTGATAGAGTTCAGTGTGTCAAATCGGAGGGTCTGCTGTCCGGACCTCTGGCAGTCTCTATGGGGGTGCCACAGGGTTCAATTCTTGGACCGACTCTCTTCTCTGTATACATCAATGAGGTCGCTCTTGCTGCTGGTGCGTCTCTGATCCACCTCTACGCAGACGACACCATTCTGTATACTTCCGGCCCTTCTTTGGACACTGTGTTAACAACCCTCCAGGCAAGCTTCAATGCCATACAACTCTCCTTCCGTGGCCTCCAATTGCTCTTAAATACAAGTAAAACTAAATGCATGCTCTTCAACCGATCGCTACCTGCACCTACCCGCCTGTCCAACATCACTACTCTGGACGGCTCTGACTTAGAATACATGGACAACTACAAATACTTAGGTGTCTGGTTAGACTGTAAACTCTCCTTCCAGACCCATATCAAACATCTCCAATCCAAAGTTAAATCTAGAATTGGCTTCCTATTTCGCAACAAAGCATCCTTCACTCATGCTGCCAAACATACCCTTGTAAAACTGACCATCCTACCAATCCTCGACTTTGGCGATGTCATTTACAAAATAGCCTCCAATACCCTACTCAACAAATTGGATGCAGTCTATCACAGTGCAATCCGTTTTGTCACCAAAGCCCCATATACTACCCACCATTGCGACCTGTACGCTCTCGTTGGCTGGCCCTCGCTTCATACTCGTCGCCAAACCCACTGGCTCCATGTCATCTACAAGACCCTGCTAGGTAAAGTCCCCCTTATCTCAGCTCGCTGGTCACCATAGCATCTCCCACCTGTAGCACACGCTCTAGCAGGTATATCTCTCTAGTCACCCCCAAAACCAATTCTTTCTTTGGCCGCCTCTCCTTCCAGTTCTCTGCTGCCAATGACTGGAACGAACTACAAAAATCTCTGAAACTGGAAACACTTATCTCCTCACTAGCTTTAAGCACCAACTGTCAGAGCATCTTACAGATTACTGCACCTGTACATAGCCCACCTATAATTTAGCCCAAACAACTACCTCTTTCCCAACTGTATTTAATTAATTAATTTATTTTGCTCCTTTGCACCCCATTATTTTTATTTCTACTTTGCACATTCTTCCATTGCAAAACTACCATTCCAGTGTTTTACTTGCTATATTGTATTTACTTTGCCACCATGGCCTTTTTTGCCTTTACCTCCCTTCTCACCTAATTTGCTCACATTGTATATAGACTTGTTTATACTGTATTATTGACTGTATGTTTGTTTTACTCCATGTGTAACTCTGTGTCGTTGTATGTGTCGAACTGCTTTGCTTTATCTTGGCCAGGTCGCAGTTGTAAATGAGAACTTGTTCTCAACTTGCCTACCTGGTTAAATAAAGGTGAAATAAAATTAAAAAATTAAAAAATTGTGGTCCTGACAACTGGACCTTTTTTGGAACACCATTATTTTGGTCTTACTGAGATTTACTGTCAGGGCCCAGGTCTGGCAGAACCTGTGCAGAATATCTAGGTGCTGCTGTCGACCCTCCTTGGTTGGTGACAGAAGCACTAGATCATCAGCAAACAGTAGACTTTTCTAGTTCCCGTGCCAAGTCGTTGATATATATGTTGAAGAGGGTGGGGCTTAAGCTGCATCCCTGTCTCACCCCACGGCCCTGTGGGAAGAAATATGTGTGTTTTTTGCCAATTTTAACCACACACTTGTTGTTTGTGTACATGGATTTTATAATCTCTCTCTCTCTATCTCTCTCTCACTCTCTCTCCCTATCTATCCATCTCTCTCTGTCCAGTTCATGTAATAGTTTGAGATTTTGTGACAGATTGTGTTTTGTATGACTCCCCTGCTGTGTTACAGTCAGCTGTTGAACTGAGCTCAAACCACTAATGGTCTGGCCTGGAGTCACCCAGTAGTAGTTCTTATCTAATCTATGCTTACTGTTCCCTAGACAAAGGACAGGCCTGATGCACAGAGCAGTAGTGTTTTCCTCTATGTGTGTGTCTTTTTGTGTGTCTCTGTGTGTGTGTGTGTGTGTGTGTGTGTGCCTCTGCCTCTGTGTGTATGTGTGTGTCTGTGCGTGTGTGTGTGTGTGCCTCTGTGTGTGTGTGTGTGTGTGTGTGCCTCAGTGTGTTTGTTTGTGTGTGCCTCTGTATGTGTGTGTGTTTCTGTGTCTCTGTGTTTCTGTGTGTGTGTGTGTGTGTTTCTCTCTGTGTGTGTGTGTATGTGTGTGTGTGCCTCTGCCTCTGTGTGTATGTGTGTGTCTGTGCGTGTGTGTGTGTGCCTCTGTGTGTGTGTGTGTGTGTGTGTGTGCCTCTGTGTGTGTGTGTGTGTGTGTGTGCCTCAGTGTGTGTGTTTGTGTGTGCCTCTGTATGTGTGTGTGTGTGTTTCTGTGTGTGTCTCTCTGTGTGTGTGTGTGTGTGTGTGTGTGTGTGTGTGTGTGTGTGTGTCTCTCTCTTTCTGTGTGTGGACTTTGATTTCAGCCATGACTTCAAAGCATTATCAGAGTCAAATATGCATTACTTTCACCTCCAGAGGGGGACCGACCATTCAGGCTGAGGCCTGGGTTTCCTGTGCCAGCTCCTCTAACATGCCTCAGATCTGTGAGCTGGGCTTCATTGCTCTTGCCTGGCGCGTTGGAACCCATGGAACAGTTCCACATAGGTGGGTTTTGCACTATCTGCCACTCCAGACAGGCTCAATCAAACACTCAACATATTTGAAAGAAAACAACTACTATTTGGACCCAGTTCTGTGGCCTGTATAGCCCAAGCTTGAAGTAATTAACCCCAGAAATCACCTCCCTGTGCTGCTCAAGCTCATTCCTCACAATACCCACTGCCTCTTTAACGTGTTGACAAAGACATTAAACACAAAGACAACCGTCAACATGCTTTACCCACCTCACTTAGGGAGTTAATAAATGCTTGAGAGTTTGAGATAAGTAGAAAGAAATATTCAATACTCAACTTAAATGTTGGAAAGTAGAAACTCTGAGAGAAATAGAAGGAGTCAGAACTCTACTTAAGGTGATGAGAGGAGGAGAAGGGGAGGAGGTGGGTGAGGAGGAGAGTTGGAGGAGGAGGAGGGGAGGGGAGGAGAAATGTTTTGAGTTAAGGAGGATTTCTCCAATTGTTTGCTCTGGGCTCTATGGTCAGGACATACTTAATGGTAGAACAACAGAGGATTTCATAACCTGTTCCTCACTCTTCTAGCCCCCTTTCACAAAAACATTGTGCTTTTCGGTAAACAGCTTGCTTTGGATGCTTGTTGTTAAAAGCTGGAGGAGAATCAAAACCTGGTTCTTTCTCTCCAATGCGATTTGAGGAAGATTAAGAGAGGAGTTATTTGTCCTTTCTGTGTTTCATACACAGAGAGAGAGAGAGAGAGAGAGAGAGAGAGAGAGAGAGAGAGAGAGAGAGAGAGAGAGAGAGAGAGAGAGAGAGTACAGGCTCAGTGAGCACAGCCGTGTCATTTTCCCAAATTTGAAACCTTTATTCAAGGTTTTAAAGACCACTCTGATGAGAGTAGGCTACCCGTCCTGTTGGGGGAGGATGCAGAGAGCTGTGGGTTGGCAGCGCACTACATTGCTGCCTGCCATAATTTGAGGGACAATGTCTGCACATGTCCTCTACTGTATGCTTATTGTTATTGTTGAATGTATGGTTATGTTGACACTTGGTTGTTGTTGTTACTGTTGTCCCGTTGACAATTTTGATTCTCATTTTTATATTGTAAATATCCAAAATAAGCTTTGGCAATATGTACATTGTTACGTCATGCCAATGCAGCGAAATGAATTGAATTGAGAGAGGGAGAGAGAGAAGGAGAGAGAGAGAGAGGATAGTTATTTGTCCTGTCTGTGTTTCATACAGACAGAGAGAGAGGGGGGGGGATAGTTATTTGTCCAGTATGGGTTTCATACAGACAGAGAGAGAGAGGGGGATAGTTATTTGTCCTGTCTGTGTTTCATACAGACAGAGAGAGAGGGGGGGGTAGTTATTTGTCCTGTCTGTGTTTCATACAGACAGAGAGAGAGGGGGGATAGTTATTTGTCCTGTATGTGTTTCATACAGACAGAGAGAGAGGGGGATAGTTATTTGTCCTGTATGTGTTTCATACAGACAGAGAGAGAGGGGGGATAGTTATTTGTCCTGTATGTGTTTCATACAGACAGAGAGAGAGGGGGGATAGTTATTTGTCCTGTATGTGTTTCATACAGACAGAGAGAGAGAGAGGGGGATAGTTATTTGTCCTGTATGTGTTTCATACAGACAGAGAGAGAGAGGGGGGGATAGTTATTTGTCCTGTCTGTGTTTCATAAAGACAGAGAGAGAGAGGGGGGGATAGTTATTTGTCCTGTATGTGTTTCATACAGACAGAGAGAGAGGGGGGATAGTTATTTGTCCTGTCTGTGTTTCATACAGACAGAGAGAGAGGGGGGATAGTTATTTGTCCTGTATGTGTTTCATACAGACAGAGAGAGAGGGGGGGGGGATAGTTATTTGTCCTGTATGTGTTTCATACAGACAGAGAGAGAGGGGGGGGATAGTTATTTGTCCTGTATGTGTTTCATACAGACAGAGAGAGAGGGGGGGGATAGTTATTTGTCCTGTATGTGTTTCATACAGACAGAGAGAGAGACGGAAACAGAGAGAGAGATATTGAATTGAATTTAAATTGAATTGAGAGAGACATAGACAAAATGAGAATCGTCCTTTGTCCTCCTCCCTGCTTTTAGATCCAGTGATTGGAAACAAATAGATCCTTGAAGGACGAACGATTACGATCGAGGAAATGTAATATCAGGTGGAGGGGTGCTGGGGGGGTCAGATGTGAAAGGCCTGTGCTGAGAGGGAGACATGGATTTCATTAGAGGTGCCTGTGAATGATCCTCCTCCACGACTGGGTGCAGGAGGGGGGCATTGTTCTCATCCTGCCCCAGCTCAGGGCTCCCGGCATGGGCTCATCTTGTTAGGTAGACACCCTCCCATGGAGGCTGGGACAGGCTATCGAAGGGACAAAGGAGCCTTTGGTGTGCTGACAGACGGGTACGTCAGAGGCTGGTGTGTGTGTCAAAAGTCAGCTTGATGAATGACGTGAGTGGCTAGCAGACCGTTCCCTGCAAACAGAGCAGCAATAGGGGCTTGATGTGGAATACAGTGTGATGGGGGTCATGTATGATAGGGGTCATGTATGATAGGGGTCATGTATGATGGGGGTCATGTATGATGGGGGTCATGTATGATGGGGGTCATGTAGGATGGGGGTCATGTATGATGGGGGTCATGTATGATAGGGGTCATGTATGATGGGGGTCATGTATGATGGGGGTCATGTAGGATGGGGGTCATGTAGGATGGGGGTCATGTATGATGGGGGTCATGTATGATGGGGGTTATGTATGATGGGGGTCATGTATGATAGGGGTCATGTATGATAGGGGTCATGTATGATGGGGGTCATGTATGATGGGGGTCATGTATGATGGGGGTCATGTACAGTGCATTTGGAAGTAATCAGACCCTTGACCCTTTTTACACATTTTGTTACGTTACAGCCTCATTCTAAAATGGGTTAAATCGTTTTTTCCCTCATCAATCTATTTATAATGACAAAGCAAAAACATGTTTTTAGAAATGTTTGCAAATTTATAAAAAATTAAAAACGTAAGTATTTACATAAGTATTCAGACCCTTTACTCAGTACTATGTTGAAGCATCTTTGGCAGCGATTACAGCCTTGAGTCTTCTTGGGTATGACACTACAAGCTTGGCACACCTGTATTTGGGGAGTTTCTCCAATTCTCCCATTCAAGCTCTGTCAGGTTGGATGGGGAGCGTTGCTGCACAGCTATTCTCAGGTCTCTCCAGAGATGTTTGATCGGGTTCAAGTCCCGCTCTGGCTGGGGAACTCAAAGACGTTTGGAGACTTGTCCCGAAGCAACTCATGCGTTATTGTGGCTGTGGTTAAGGTCGTTGTCCTGTTGGGAGGTGAACCTTCGCCCCAGTCTGAGCTACTTAGCGCTCTGAAGCAGGTTTTCATCAAGGACCTCCCTGTACTTTGCTCCGTTCATCTTTCCCTTGATTCTGACTAGTCTCCCAGTCCCTACTGCTGAAAAACATAGGACAGTAGGATATGTTAGACACTTATCTCTAGCCCTCATCTTCCCTGCTCTGTTTACAGTGGAGTAAGCAGCAGGGCTAGGTAAAGGGCTAGGTAATGTAGGTCAACAATGTATCTGAAGTGATGCTTAAACAGGGGAGCTGTCCCGCCCTGACCTTAGAGATCCTTATTTATTCTCTATGTTTGGTTAGGTCAGGGTGTGACTCGGTGGGAGAATCTATTTTTTCTATTTCTTTGTTGTTTTTGCCTAGTGTGGTTCCCAATCAGAGGCAGCTGTCTATCGTTGTCTCTGATTGGGGATCATATATAAGTTGTGATTCTCCTCTACCCCTCCCCCTCTCTCCATCTTCCCCCTCTCCATCTTCCCCCTCTCTCCATCTTCCCCCTCTCTCCATCTTCCCCCTCTCTCCATCTTTCCCGTTTGGGTTTTGTGGGGAGTTATTTTCTGTTTAGCTGTTTTGTTGCCTGACAGAACTATTCACTTTCGTTTTCTACTTTGTTATTTTGTTGCGGTGTTCAGTTGATTAAAAATCATGAACACCTACCACGCTGCACCTTGGTCTCCTTCTTCAACCCACTAGAGTCATTACAGGAACTTCCTGCTTTACATACCTGCTCTCTATGTTTTCTGTCCTTCTCCTCTCCCCCTCCCCCTCTCTCTCTCCTGTAATGTCCTGTAATGTCTTTCCCTACCCTTGCCCTCTTGCTCTATATTTTTCTTATTTTCCCTCAATCTCCATCTTCCCCCACCTCCATCTTCCCCCTCTTTCTCCATCTTCCCCCTCTCTCTCCATCTTCCCACTCTTTCTCCATCTTCCCAGTCTTTCTCCATCTTCCCCCTCTTTCTCCATCTTCCCCCTCTCTCTCCATCTTCTCCCACTCTCCATCTCCCCCTCTCTCATCTTCCCCTCTCTCCATCTTCTCCCTCTCCATCTTCTCCCTCTCTCCATCTTCCCCCCTCTCTCCATCTTCCCCCTCTCTCCATCTTCCCCCTCTCTCTACATCTTCTCCCTCTCTCCATCTTCCCCTCTTTCTATCTTCCCCTCTCTCCATCTTTCTACATCCCTCTTTCTCTCTCCTTTCCCTCATTCTCTTCTTTTCTCTCACAGAAGCATCCCTGATATTGTGAGGTTTTAATCAGCCAGGAATAACAATCCCAATGCTCCCTGTGTTGTTTTAATTAGCCAGGAATAACAGTCTCAACGTTCCCCGTGCTGCTTCCTGCTGCTCCCTGTCCCGCTGCTCTGGTCTTGTTGCGTCCCATTATTAATATGGGTCTGGAATTCCGGAGTAACGCTTGGACCTGGATCATCCAATCACAGCACACATAACACACCGGTCCTACACAGAAACACACACACACACACACACACACACACACACACACACACACACACACACACACACACACACACACACACACAGTCGGATCCTGCGGGGCAGCACAACCACATCCCGGGGAAGATGTGATTGGGTATAAGGAGGTCTCCTTTGTTTTAATGAAAGGAAAGCAATATTATTTTAATTAATTTGTGGGTTCCATAAATAAGAGAGAGCTGATCAGCGTTCCTAAACTCATAATGGAAACTGCAGTGTACTTTCAGATGGAGTGTGCTGTGTGTGCATATGTGTGTGTGTGTGTGCGTGCGTGCGTGCATGTGTGTGTGAGCAGTATGTTCTCTGAGAGAACCGTTGGGACTCTAGCCACTAAAATTTGCGTTGTATGAACATTTGGTAATGACTGGGGTGATTTATATCATTAATGGTTAGCTAATAAGACTGCTGCTAGCATTATAGCTCTGTAATCTAACCTGTGGTAATCTTGTGGCTAGCATTAGCATTACTGTGTAGCCTCAGCGAGGAATCCCATGTTTTTCATTATCTACCTCTGAAGGCTTACAGCGGGGGTCTGGCCACGTCACACACCCTCACTTTGATGGATATGGTATGTTACTGGGAGAGACACAGGGGTGTGTTCGTCTACATGGTATAGACTTGCGTCCGGAACCCTCTGTTCTACCTAGAACCACAGATGGAGTCTCCATCTCTGACTAGAACACTTGTCTACTGGCCTTTAACTCCTCCCACCACCCAAAAGCCATAGAACTTTTACTAGTCGGGAAATAAAGACAGTGATTATACCCTGAACATTCGGTCTGTGCGCCACGGCCAGGTTGTTTGAGGAAGGATTTCCATAAGCTAAGCTGTCGCTAGCTCATTAACGTCATGCTAGCTTTTTTTTACTGGCCCATTTATTCATCTTTTCAGGAAAACAGCAGTGAGTTCTGAAGCCAAGAGTAGATCTAGAGGGCTGCAGTCTTTTCTCCTCCTTTCAGACACACGTCTTTTCAGGCTACAGGATGATAACAGACATGAAGCAACCCCCAGGCTGGCTTTGTGGTTCCCTTTTAAAATGTTAGCACTGGGAACAAAAAGGCTAAGAGACCCTCAAGTGTGTTTTGGAGGTTGAGAGTATAGAGAGAGAAGAGAGAGAGAAGAGTAGAGAGAGGAGAGAGAGAAGAGAGATCGAGAAGAGAGAGAGGAGAGAAAGAAGAGAGAGAGAGAAGAGAGAGAGGAGAGAAAGAAGAGAGAGAGAGATTCAGTATAAAATGTGCAGTTTTGGAAGCCAAATATGTGTCCTCCTTCCACAACCTGAGGGACAGCCAGTGAAAAGTGCATTTAGTTTTGTTTTGTCTTTCATACCATGCAATGTTGCTTCTCAGTCATGTAGAGACAGGCCTACTATTATTCCCCTTTCCACTACAACTACTATTATCATGCCTTATTGCTGTTGGTCCCTCCATTTTTTGTTAAATGTAAACTTTTACAATGTAAGTAATTTAACTTTCCATGTCAATAAAGTCTACTGAATTGAATTGAGAGAGAGAGCGAGAGAACAGTCTGCAGCACCCAGTCTAAAGTTAAATGTCTACTGATGATGATCTGGTGCTTCTGTCCCCAACCAAGGAGAGCCTACAGCAGCACCTAGATATTCTGCACAGATTCTGCCAGACCTGAGCCCTAACCCTAACCCTGGGCCCTAACCCTAACCCTAACCCTAAAAAGGTCCAGTTGTCAGGACCACAAATACAAATTCCATCTAGACACCGTTACCATAGAGCAATGGTTCTTAAACTTTTTAATCCTGGGACCCAAATGAGAAATTCTGTGTTTTCCTGGGTCCCAAGGTTATGAAAATATGCAACTATACGTAAATATCGGTACATTTCATTGCCCTTATGCCCCAAAAAATGCAATATAGACAAAAACAAATAACAATGGAATGCCCATAAATATATTTTCATGCTTATTTTTCCCTATTAAAAACACTCTTAAATACCTTTCTATGTTGGAACTGTTGCTGTCAAAATACAATAAATAATTTCATTCACAGATGTATAACAGATGTATAACAGAACACACGCACACACACACACACACACAGGCCTTTTGACCGTGCAACCCTAAGTAACAGTACAAATAAAAAATTATCTGGCCTACTGTACATCCTACTGTACATCCTACTGTACATTCTACTGTACATCCTACTGTACACCTCACTGTACATCCTACTGTACATCTCACTGTACATCCTACTGTACATCTCACTGTACATCCTACTGTACATTCTACTGTACATCTTACTGTACATCCTACTGTACATTCCACTGTACATCCTACTGTACATTCTACTGTACATCCTACTGTACATCCTACTGTACATCTTACTGTACATCCTACTGTACATCCTACTGTACACCTCACTGTACATCTTACTGTACATCCTACTGTACATCCTACTGTACATCTCACTGTGCATCCTACTGTACATCACACTGTATATCCTACTGTACATCATACTGTACATTTCACTGTACATCCTACTGTACATCCCACGGTACATCGTACTGTACATCGTACTGTACATCACACTGTACATCCTACTGTACATCCTACTGTACATCTCACTGTACATCCTACTGTACATCACACTGTACATCCTACTGTACATCCTACTGTACATCCTACTTTACATCCTACTGTACATCTCACTGTACATCCTACTGCACATCCTACTGTACATCTTACTGTACATCCTACTGTACATCTCACTGTGCATCTTACTGTACATCCTACTGTACATCCTACTGTACATCTCACTGTTTCTGTAATTGGTGCCTAACTGGACCAGAACATCTACTGCTTTCTCAGTCAGGCAGGAGACCGCTTCCTGCTGCAGTTGAACAACCCAGAACTGTGTGAGTGTTTGTCTCAAGGCATCTTGCTTCAATCAGTTTATTCCAGTTCAGAATAAAAAAGTATTACTTACAACAGTTCCAAACTAGACTAGTTTTCAACACTAATTTCTACAGTAAAATATACAGTAGGCCTGGTCATTTTCATGTACATCTGTACTGTTTCTTAGGGTTGCACTATCAGTAGCTAGTTAGCTTTGGCTAACATTAGCTGTTAACTGTGTAACATTGCAAGGCCAGGGGATTGTTTGAAAGAGAAGCTCACATCTACTACTATGAGAGTTAGTACTCTCTTATTTCTGCTTATCATCACCTGTTATAAAATGACAACAATGCCTTGCTAGTTGACTTACTCTTCCACTTTCGAAGCACTGTTTCCTGAAGCATTCAGCCCTGTTCTGAAAGAACTTCCTGGGTTTACCGTCATGTTGTGCCTGGATGTTTGGTCAGGACGTGTCATTTTATTAATTTGTTCGTTTTGAGAGACTCTTTACTAAGCACTTCCCCACACAAAACACATTGTGGGAGCTCCTCGTTATTTCTCAAAGTTTGTATGAAAGAGACAAAAAGTAATCACTGTATTTGCGTTTCATGACGTTTGAGCTCAGTCAGAACTTGTGGGTGGCATGAGTCCATTTCATGACAGCGGTGAGTGGGATTTAAATTTTTTATTTTACCTTTATTTAACTAGACAAGTCAGTTAAGAACAAATTCTTATTTTCAATGACGGCCTAGGAACAGTGGGTTAACTGCCTGTTCAGGGGCAGAACAACAGATTTGTACCTTGTCAGCTCGGGGATATGAACTTGCAATCTTTCGGTTACTAGTCCAACTCTCTAACCACTAGGCTACCCTGCCGCTCCATAACAAGTCAGTGACTTGAACGACAGCACTGCAGCGTGTGGGTCGCGGAGTGATGTTCAAGAAAACTGCAGAAAAAAAGATCTGGTAAACAGCGAAGCACATGGGCATCTCCCTCTACCTTTCACTTGGGCTGCCCAAACTGAGCAGAGACCGCTGATAAGCATAGAGAGCACTAAACCAGAGCACAGTTGCACTTGGCCAAATCAATTCCAGTAATTAATGAAATAATTATACATTTAGATCGCAACCCAGTGGGATGCAACCCATATTTTCAGAAACGCTGCCTTAGAGCACACAAAAAACTATACATACCTCGGCCTAAACATCAGCACCACAGGTAACTTCCACAAAGCTGTGAACGATCTGAGAGACGGGCCTTCTATGCCATCAAAAGGAACATGAAATTTGACATACAAATTAGGATCTGTCTAAAAAATACTTTAATCAGTTATAGAACCCATTGTCCTTTATGGTTGTGAGGTCTGGGGTCCGCTCACCAACCAAGAATTCACAAAATGGGACAAACACCAAATTGAGACTCTGCATGCAAAATTCAGCAAAAATACCCTCTGTGTACAATGTAAAACATCAAATAATGCATGCAGAGCAGAATTAGGCCGATACCCGCTAATGATCAAAATCCAGAAAATAGCCGTTAAATTCTACAACCACCTAAAAGGAAGCGATTCCCAAACCTTCCATAACAAAGCCATCACCTACAGAGAGATGAACCTGGAGAAGAGTCCCCTAAGCAAGCTGGTCCTGGGGCTCTGTTCACAAACACAAACAGACCCCACAGAGCCCCAGGACAGCAACACAACTAGACCCAACCAAATCATGAGAAAACAAAAAGATAATTACTTGACACATTGGAAAGAATTAACAAAAAAACAGAGCAAACTAGAATGCTATTTGTCCCTGAACAGAGATTACACAGTGGCAGAATACTTGACCACTGTGACTGACCCAAACTAAAGGAAAGCTTTGACTATGTACAGACTCAGTGAGCATAGCCTTGCTATTGAGAAAGGCCGCTGTAGGCTGACCTGGCTCTCAAGAGAAGACAGGCTATGTGCACACTGCCCACAAAATTAGATGGAAACTGAGCTGCACTTCCTAACCTCCAGCCAAATATATGACCATATTAGAGACACATATTTCTCTCAGATTACAGACCCACAGAGAATTAGAAAATAAATAAAAAATTTATAAACTCCCATATCTATTGGGAGTTTGTGCAAATACCCACAGTGTGGGTCGTTGCACATCATTGCAACACTGTATATAGACATAATATGACATTTGAAATATCTTAATTTTTTTTTTTTACTTTTGTGAGTGTACTGTTTTTATTGTTTATTTCCTTTTTGTTTATTATCTATTTCAAAAGCCCTTTGAATTTAATTGAATTGAGAGAAAAGCGAGAGAGAGCGGAGAGAGGGAGGTAGAGAGAGAGTTAGAGTTAAGAGTTCTGTTTGCAGATGTTTTGTTAGAAGGAGAGTTCTTGTCATGGGTTAGTGAATCTTTAGCAGGTTTTAAAATGTTGTTTGGTGCAGATGTGTTTCCCTCCTCAGTGACTGACTACGTATGGAGGTCTCAACATGAGCATGGAATAAACACACAGACACACTGTCTTTCTTAGTCAAACAAATAGTATGACACCATACAAAGGATTTGCACAATGGATTTTCACAAACATATGCACTTAACACACTTTGATAAGTGTTAAATGAACAAAAAGACCAGAGACTCTTGACGCATAATTACGTGTTACGTCACACATATGTTAGGTGCCTATCCAACATCCCTTCACACTAACAATGCCACACCGACTTCCCAGGCTTTGTGTGTGGAAGTGGATCGGGGGTTGGGCCTGTCTGTTTATAACCCTGGAGTGCCAGGCAGTTCAGCTGCATACATCTCGACCTTAGACCTGAGTTCAAATACTATTTGAAATCTTTCATTTTATTTATTTATTTAACCTTTATTTAACTAGGCAAGTCAGTTAAGAACAAATTCTTATTTGCAACGATGACCTATCCCGGCCAAACCCCGGATGACGCTGGGCCAATTGTGCGCCGCCCTATGCAACTCCCAATCACGGCTGGATGTGATACAGCCTGGATTCGAACCAGGGACTGTAGTGACACCTCTTGCACTGAGATGCAGTGCCTTAGACACTCAAATAATTAATCTATGCTTGATGGAGCTCTCCTGTTGCAATGGAACCAATAGAGAAGTCGCAAAATGTGATTAATAATATTTATTATTTATTTTCCAAGAAAAATGAAAGTGCATTTTACAGTAGCTTATGTTGGCCTCAGTGTTTCCGTTAGGCCAGCGACCTACTGTAGGCTACTAAGTGACTGTGATTGAAGAGCAAAATAATTTCCACCATAATTTGCAAATTAATTAATTAATTAAAAATCCTACAATATGATTTTTTATATATTTTTTCTCATTTTGTCTGTCATAGTTGAAGTGTACCTATGATGAAAATTACAGGCCTCTCTCATCTTTTTAAGTGGGAGAACTTGCACAATTGGTGGCTGACTAAATACTTTTTTGCCCCACTGTATATGTTTATTCGGCTACTGTCCAGTCTGACAAAAACCAACAGGACAATGAGATGTTTACTGTAGTCTACGTAGTAAAGTACCTAATTCCACGGTGACCGCAAGTACTCATTAACTCTGTCTTTAATGCTTATTCGGGTTGCATCATTCATGGACAGAAACTTCTGAGACATGATGATGAACACTCAGAGGTTCACTGGAAAGCCACATTTGTCTTGGGATCCATCCCAGTTGGTATTCTGTGTCCACTCATGGTATCTCTCTTCGGTTACACATCCTTGGAATAGCAGAGCAGCATAACGGTCAGGACGGTCCTTGCTGTACCTGGTGAGCAATTCGTCAAGTTCTGTTGTCAGAAGAGGAATAGAAATGTCAATGTGAATTTACGACCTGACGAACCCGCCATGTTTGATCACTCAGCCTGACGGAGGTGTAGTTCCAGAGCTCACAGGTTTGTCTGGCATGGATTGTGACTCCATCTCCACCAATGCCGCCTGGCTCTGGACCAATGCATCAGCTGTCGCCCGTTTCTCTGCCCTCAGAGAATGTTTCTCTTTCTGCTGGTTTTCCTTCAATGACTCGATCTCGGTGTTCAAAGTTTGAATATGATCCATGTGCATCTTCATCAGATGAGCAGAATGGTACCGCCCTTAGTGTAAGTAGACCTACAACACATTACTCAACACTAGTATGACTCAACGCGTCTACTGTAGGCCTACAGTATGTCTACATGTAGGTCTCTTTATTTTAATCCCGATTTAACTTTTTGGCATCAACTGAAATCATTCATCCGTAACTCTGCCAAGCCTACAAGAAAAGAGGAACTGGTCAAGGCCATCAAGACATTTTGGCTTGAGATACAACAATACAACAAATACATTGATCATCTCAGCAAGGTTTTACTCGTGGTCGTGGAGCTGGGTGGAAATGCAACTAAAATGTAGCTGAGATGTGCAGTAGTTGAAATAAACAACTGCATTATGAAAGAGTCTTTTTTTATAATTATTTTATTAACAAAAGCAAAAAGATGTTGATTAACAAATACTGTACAGTATATGCTTTATCCAACCTTTTGCGGTTGCATGAGGTTTGGAGTTAGAACTGTAAAACTTTAGAGGACTTAAGCATTGAGTACATTGGAAGTTTGCCCTTTTTTGTCCATTAGGCTACACTTTACAAAAGGACTCAACTCTGATTGACCGCAGCATCTATCGGTCGTCTAAACTGTGGCACAATTTGGGGGATTATTCAAACCTAGCCGAGCTATTAGACTATCCTTTTGTAAATTAATGGAGGTGTGAATGTTTCAGTCTATCTTCAATATAATAATTTATTCAGAAGGTTAAACTCATAGGTCTTAGGCCTGCAGTAAATTAAATTAGATTACCAGGTACATTTTTCATTAGGTTATAATAATCCATGCATTCAGGGAATGTTATGAAGTCCAAAATGTATTGATGGAGTTAGAAAGTTGTCTGTCAGAAGTATTAAAATCAACCAATGTCAGCCTTTAAATGTTTTATTACTCAAATGTTGAAAGTGCGTTTGGGGGCGACGGAGAGAAACAAAATGGTGCCGTTTGAGGCCATGTGATGCAGGCGCTGGAGATGGAGGTGTAAGTAGGTGGGTTTGGGCAGGTGTGATGCAGTTGTCGTTTGTATGTGTATGTTTCGTATTGTCTAAAAATATAAAATAAAATCTTACAAAAAAAGGAAAAATGACAATCTTGTAACGCGTCTGATTATTCATTATGAATAGGATTTATTTGATTTATTTTGTTTACATTCTTCGTTATAACCACAACGTCACACACAACATGAGCTAATTAACTTGGTCAAAACATTTCTTTATTAAAGAATATCAGAAAGAATGTTGGTACTTATTTTTAAAAATCCAAAGCCACAAATGAGTAAGTCACTCAGCTTTATGCTGACAAATCCTCGTTGGACTCTCTTTCATTCAGTTTCTTCTTCACATCAGCAAAGAAGTACTCTGTGTTTCAGAAACTCACTTCATATAGAGGGTCTGTCACTCTCTAACACTGTGGTACATAAAGACAGTTTGTTATTTAGAATTATTTATTTCTGGTTTTAGAGGGAGAGGAACCAAAAGTCCACTGATTTTTTGAAAATCGTCAGTCCACATGTTGTGTAATTGCACCATTGTATTTACCCAAGTTCTCTTAACTCCAGGACCACCTTCAGCAAATTTTTTTTTGCCTAATGTAGGACTCTAATGCTCGAGAAGAGAGACTCTCGGACTGAAACATTCACACCTCCATTAATTTACGAAAATGCAATGACAGAATGATGCAATTTATCACAATCTGCCACCATCTACCACAAACGGTCATGGCATAAACTCAAAACCATTAAAGAAAGAACCATTGTACAAGTTATACAGCCCCGTGTTGACATGATCCCTAGCCAAAGATTTTCCAGTTTGTCAAACACTGCCAGAGCCAACGCAAAGCCTGTGCATGCTCTAATGTCTTTCATGCTCAGACATATGATGCAACAACAACAACAAAGGAAAACAACAGTGGAGAAAAAGAGAGAGTGGACCTCCTTCTCTCCTCCTCCCCTCACCCTACCCGACCCACCTCCACTGGTTTTTTCTTGTGTGTTTGTGGTTATTAAAAGCAGATGTCAGTGTACTGTAACAATTGATTTAGAGCTATGTATTTTAGAGCTTTGTCTTCTCCCCTCTTCCCCTCATCTCCCTCACTTCCTCCCTCTCTCTCCTCATCACCTCCCATCCTTCTCTCTCTGTTCCCATGTGTCTGTGGCAGATACGACTTTTAGAGTGTGTTCAGGGGTAAACAAGACACATGGGGGCCGCACATGAACGCTCTCTCACACACACACACACACACACACACACACACACACACACACACACACACACACACACACACACTGGCCTGGGCTAAGAGACCAAAGTCATAATAACTTGTGTTTTTTCTTCCCGTTACGTCTTTGTCTCCACGCGGGCCCTTTGAGAGTATTTTCAAAACAGGCCTTGGTTATTGACATCCAGGCCTAATATGACACAGGCGGGCCAAGTTAACCCAAACCAGGAGAGAGAGAGTGAGTGTCTGAAGAACCCTGTAGTACCACCGTGCTGTAACTGTCCACACACCACAGTACAGAACCCTGTAGTACCACCGTGCTGTAACTGTCCACACACCACAGTACATAACCCTGTAGTACCACCGTGCTGTAACTGTCCACACACCACAGTACATAACCCTGTAGTACCACCGTGCTGTAACTGTCCACACACCACAGTACAGAACCCTGTAGTACCACCGTGCTGTAACTGTCCACACACCACAGTACATAACCCTGTAGTACCACCGTGCTGTAACTGTCCACACGCCACAGTACAGAACCCTGTAGTACCACCGTGCTGTAACTGTCCACACGCCACAGTACAGAACCCTGTAGTACCACCGTGCTGTAACTGTCCACACACCACAGTACAGAACCCTGTAGTACCACCGTGCTGTAACTGTCCACACGCCACAGTACAGAACCGTGTAGTACCACCGTGCTGTAACTGTCCACACGCCACAGTACAGAACCCTGTAGTACCACCGTGCTGTAACTGTCCACACGCCACAGTACAGAACCGTGTAGTACCACCGTGCTGTAACTGTCCACACACCACAGTACAGAACCGTGTAGTACCACCGTGCTGTAACTGTCCACACGCCACAGTACAGAACCCTGTAGTACCACCGTGCTGTAACTGTCCAGACGCCACAGTACAGAACCCTGTAGTACCACCGTGCTGTAACTGTCCAGACGCCACAGTACAGAACCGTGTAGTACCATCGTGCTGTAACTGTCCACACACCACAGTACAGAACCCTGTAGTACCACCGTGCTGTAACTGTCCACACGCCACAGTACATAACCCTGTAGTACCACCGTGCTGTAACTGTCCACACACCACAGTACAGAACCCTGTAGTACCACCGTGTTGTAACTGTCCACACACCACAGTACAGAACCCTGTAGTACCACCGTGCTGTAACTGTCCACACGCCACAGTACAGAACCCTGTAGTACCACCGTGCTGTAACTGTCCACACACCACAGTACAGAACCCTGTAGTACCACCGTGCTGTAACTGAGTCCACACACCACAGTACAGAACCCTGTAGTACCACCGTGCTGTAACTGTCCACACGCCACAGTACATAACCCTGTAGTACCACCGTGCTGTAACTGTCCACACGCCACAGTACAGAACCCTGTAGTACCACCGTGCTGTAGTAACTGTCCACACGCCACAGTACAGAACCCTGTAGTACCACCGTGCTGTAACTGTCCACACGCCACAGTACAGAACCCTGTAGTACCACCGTGCTGTAACTGTCCACACGCCACAGTACAGAACCCTGTAGTACCACCGTGCTGTAACTGTCCACACGCCACAGTACAGAACCCTGTAGTACCACCGTGCTGTAACTGTCCACACACCACAGTACAGAACCCTGTAGTACCACCGTGCTGTAACTGTCCACACGCCACAGTACAGAACCCTGTAGTACCACCGTGCTGTAACTGTCCACACACCACAGTACAGAACCCTGTAGTACCACCGTGCTGTAACTGTCCACACACCACAGTACAGAACCCTGTAGTACCACCGTGCTGTAACTGTCCACACGCCACAGTACAGAACCCTGTAGTACCACCGTGCTGTAACTGTCCACACGCCACAGTACAGAACCCTGTAGTACCACCGTGCTGTAACTGTCCACACGCCACAGTACAGAACCCTGTAGTACCACCGTGCTGTAACTGTCCACACACCACAGTACAGAACCCTGTAGTACCACAGTACAGAACCCTGTAGTACCACCATGCTGTAACTGTCCACACACCACAGTACAGAACCCTGTAGTACCACCGTGCTGTAACTGTCCACACACCACAGTACAGAACCCTGTAGTACCACCGTGCTGTAACTGTCCACACACCACAGTACAGAACCCTGTAGTACCACCGTGCTGTAACTGTCCACACACCACAGTACAGAACCCTGTAGTACCACCGTGCTGTAACTGTCCACACACCACAGTACAGAACCCAGTACCACCGTGCAGAACAGTACAGAACCCTGTAGTACCACCGTGCTGTAACTGTCCACACACCACAGTACAGAACCCTGTAGTACCACCGTGCTGTAACTGTCCAGACGCCACAGTACAGAACCCTGTAGTACCACCGTGCTGTAACTGTCCACACACCACAGTACAGAACCCTGTAGTACCACCGTGCTGTAACTGTCCACACGCCACAGTACAGAACCCTGTAGTACCACCGTGCTGTAACTGTCCACACACCACAGTACAGAACCCTGTAGTACCACCGTGCTGTAACTGTCCACACACCACAGTACAGAACCCTGTAGTACCACCGTGCTGTAACTGTCCACACGCCACAGTACAGAACCCTGTAGTACCACCGTGCTGTAACTGTCCACACACCACAGTACAGAACCCTGTAGTACCACCGTGCTGTAACTGTCCACACACCACAGTACAGAACCCTGTAGTACCACCGTGCTGTAACTGTCCACACGCCACAGTACAGAACCCTGTAGTACCACCGTGCTGTAACTGTCCACACACCACAGTACAGAACCCTGTAGTACCACCGTGCTGTAACTGTCCACACACCACAGTACAGAACCCTGTAGTACCACCGTGCTGTAACTGTCCACACACCACAGTACAGAACCCTGTAGTACCACCGTGCTGTAACTGTCCACACACCACAGTACAGAACCCTGTAGTACCACCGTGCTGTAACTGTCCACACACCACAGTACAGAACCCTGTAGTACCACCGTGCTGTAACTGTCCACACACCACAGTACAGAACCCTGTAGTACCACCGTGCTGTAACTGAGTCCACACACCACAGTACAGAACCCTGTAGTACCACCGTGCTGTAACTGTCCACACACCACAGTACAGAACCCTGTAGTACCACCGTGCTGTAACTGAGTCCACACACCACAGTACAGAACCCTGTAGTACCACCGTGCTGTAACTGTCCACACACCACAGTACAGAACCCTGTAGTACCACCGTGCTGTAACTGTCCACACGTCCACACACCACAGTACAGAACCCTGTAGTACCACCGTGCTGTAACTGTCCACACACCACAGTACAGAACCCTGTAGTACCACCGTGCTGTAACTGTCCACACACCACAGTACAGAACCCTGTAGTACCACCGTGCTGTAACTGTCCACACACCACAGTACAGAACCCTGTAGTACCACCGTGCTGTAACTGTCCACACACCACAGTACAGAACCCTGTAGTACCACCGTGCTGTAACTGTCCACACACCACAGTACAGAACCCTGTAGTACCACCGTGCTGTAACTGTCCACACACCACAGTACAGAACCCTGTAGTACCACCGTGCTGTAACTGTCCACACACCACAGTACAGAACCCTGTAGTACCACCGTGCTGTAACTGTCCACACACCACAGTACAGAACCCTGTAGTACCACCGTGCTGTAACTGAGTCCACACACCACAGTACAGAACCCTGTAGTACCACCGTGCTGTAACTGTCCACACACCACAGTACAGAACCCTGTAGTACCACCGTGCTGTAACTGTCCACACACCACAGTACAGAACCCTGTAGTACCACCGTGCTGTAACTGTCCACACACCACAGTACAGAACCCTGTAGTACCACCGTGCTGTAACTGAGTCCACACACCACAGTACAGAACCCTGTAGTACCACCGTGCTGTAACTGAGTCCACACACCACAGTACAGAACCCTGTAGTACCACCGTGCTGTAACTGAGTCCACACACCACAGTACAGAACCCTGTAGTACCACCGTGCTGTAACTGTCCACACACCACAGTACAGAACCCTGTAGTACCACCGTGCTGTAACTGAGTCCACACACCACAGTACAGAACCCTGTAGTACCACCGTGCTGTAACTGTCCACACACCACAGTACAGAACCCTGTAGTACCACCGTGCTGTAACTGTCCACACACCACAGTACAGAACCCTGTAGTACCACCGTGCTGTAACTGTCCACACACCACAGTACAGAACCCTGTAGTACCACCGTGCTGTAACTGTCCACACACCACAGTACAGAACCCTGTAGTACCACCACTGTCCACACACCACAGTACAGCTGTAACTGTAAGTCCACACACCACAGTACAGAACCCTGTTGTACCACCGTGCTGTAACTGTCCACACACCACAGTACAGAACCCTGTAGTACCACCGTGAACCCTGTAACTGTAACTGAGTCCACACACCACAGTACAGAACCCTGTAGTACCACCGTGCTGTAACTGTCCACACACCACAGTACAGAACCCTGTAGTACCACCGTGCTGTAACTGTCCACACACCACAGTACAGAACCCTGTAGTACCACCGTGCTGTAACTGTCCACACACCACAGTACAGAACCCTGTACCAGTACACACCGTACAGAACCCTGTAACTGAGTCCCACACCACAGTACAGAACCCTGTAGTACCACCGTGCTGTAACTGTCCACACACCACAGTACAGAACCCTGTAGTACCACCGTGCTGTAACTGAGTCCACACACCACAGTACAGAACCCTGTAGTACCACCGTGCTGTAACTGTCCACACACCACAGTACAGAACCCTGTAGTACCACCGTGCTGTAACTGAGTCCACACACCACAGTACAGAACCCTGTAGTACCACCGTGCTGTAACTGAGTCCATACACCACAGTACAGAACCCTGTAGTACCACCGTGCTGTAACTGAGTCCACACACCACAGTACAGAACCCTGTAGTACCACCGTGCTGTAACTGAGTCCACACACCACAGTACAGAACCCTGTAGTACCACCGTGCTGTAACTGTCCACACGCCACAGTACAGAACCCTGTAGTACCACCGTGCTGTAACTGTCCACACGCCACAGTACAGAACCCTGTAGTACCACCGTGCTGTAACTGTCCACACACCACAGTACAGAACCCTGTAGTACCACCGTGCTGTAACTGTCCACACACCACAGTACAGAACCCTGTAGTGCTGTAACTGTCCACACGCCACTACAGAACCCTGCTGTACCACTGACTGTCCACACACCACAGTACAGAACCCTGTAGTACCACCGTGCTGTAACTGAGTCCACACACCACAGTCCACACAGAACCCTGTAGTACCACCGTGCCACAGTACAGAACTGAGTCCACACACCACAGTACAGAACCCTGTAGTACCACCGTGCTGTAACTGTCCACACGCCACAGTACAGAACCCTGTAGTACCACCGTGCTGTAACTGTCCACACACCACAGTACAGAACCCTGTAGTACCACCGTGCTGTAACTGAGTCCACACACCACAGTACAGAACCCTGTAGTACCACCGTGCTGTAACTGAGTCCACACACCACAGTACAGAACCCTGTAGTACCACCGTGCTGTAACTGTCCACACACCACAGTACAGAACCCTGTAGTACCACCGTACAGCTGTAACTGAGTCCACACACCACAGTACAGAACCCTGTAAGTACCACCGTACAGCTGTAACTGTAACTGTCCACACACCACAGTACAGAACCCTGTAGTACCACCGTGCTGTAACTGTCCACACGCCACAGTACAGAACCCTGTAGTACCACCGTGCTGTAACTGTCCACACACCACAGTACAGAACCCTGTAGTACCACCGTGCTGTAACTGTCCACACACCACAGTACAGAACCCTGTAGTACCACCGTGAACCCTGTAACTGTCCTGTCCACGCCACAGTACAGAACCCTGTAGTACCACCGTGCTGTAACTGTCCACACACCACAGTACAGAACCCTGTAGTACCACCGTGCTGTAACTGTCCACACGCCACAGTACAGAACCCTGTAGTACCACCGTGCTGTAACTGTCCCACACCACAGTACAGAACCCTGTAGTACCACCGTGCTGTAACTGTCCACACGCCACAGTACAGAACCCTGTAGTACCACCGTGCTGTAACTGTCCACACGCCACAGTACAGAACCCTGTAGTACCACCGTGCTGTAACTGTCCACACACCACAGTACAGAACCCACAGTACAGAACCCACACACCACAGTACAGAACCCGTAGTACCACCGTGTAACTGTCCACACCACAGTACAGAACCCTGTAGTACCACCGTGCTGTAACTGTCCACACACCACAGTACAGAACAGAACCCTGTAAGTACCACCGTGCTGTAACTGTCCACACACCACAGTACAGAACCCTGTAGTACCACCGTGCTGTAACTGTCCACACACCACAGTACAGAACCCTGTAGTACCACCGTGCTGTAACTGTCCACACACCACAGTACAGAACCCTGTAGTACCACCGTGCTGTAACTGTCCACACACCACAGTACAGAACCCTGTAGTACCACCGTGCTGTAACTGTCCACACACCACAGTACAGAACCCAGAACCCTGTAACTGTCCACCACCACCAGAACCCTGTAGCTGTAACTGTCCACACGCCACAGTACAGAACCCTGTAGTACCACCGTGCTGTAACTGTCCACACACCACAGTACAGAACCCTGTAGTACCACCGTGCTGTAACTGTCCACACGCCACAGTACAGAACCCTGTAGTACCACCGTGCTGTAACTGTCCACACGCCACAGTACAGAACCCTGTAGTACCACCGTGCTGTAACTGTCCACACGCCACAGTACAGAACCCTGTAGTACCACCGTGCTGTAACTGTCCACACGCCACAGTACAGAACCCTGTAGTACCACCGTGTTGTAACTGTCCACACGCCACAGTACAGAACCCTGTGCTGTAACTGTCCACCGTGAACCCTGTACCAACTGTCCACACGCCACAGTACAGAACCCTGTAGTACCACCGTGCTGTAACTGTCCACACGCCACAGTACAGAACCCTGTAGTACCACCGTGCTGTAACTGTCCACACGCCACAGTACAGAACCCTGTAGTACCACCGTGTAACTGTAACTGTCCACACGTCCACACCACAGTACAGAACCCTGTAGTACCACCGTGCTGTAACTGTCCACACGCCACAGTACAGAACCCTGTAGTACCACCGTGCTGTAACTGTCCACACACCACAGTACAGAACCCTGTAGTACCACCGTGCTGTAACTGTCCACACACCACAGTACAGAACCGTGTAGTACCACCGTGCTGTAACTGTCCACACACCACAGTACAGAACCGTGTAGTACCACCGTGCTGTAACTGTCCACACACCACAGTACAGAACCCTGTAGTACCACCGTGCTGTAACTGTCCACACGCCACAGTACAGAACCGTGTAGTACCACCGTGCTGTAACTGTCCACACGCCACAGTACACCTGTAGTACCACCCTGTAACTGTCCACCACACAGTACAGCTGTAACTGTCCAGACGCCACAGTACAGAACCACCGTGTAGTACCATCGTGCTGTAACTGTCCACACACCACAGTACAGAACCCTGTAGTACCACCGTGCTGTAACTGTCCACACGCCACAGTACATAACCCTGTAGTACCACCGTGCTGTAACTGTCCACACACCACAGTACAGAACCCTGTAGTACCACCGTGTTGTAACTGTCCACACACCACAGTACAGAACCCTGTAGTACCACCGTGCTGTAACTGTCCACACGCCACAGTACAGAACCCTGTAGTACCACCGTGCTGTAACTGTCCACACACCACAGTACAGAACCCTGTAGTACCACCGTGCTGTAACTGAGTCCACACACCACAGTACAGAACCCTGTAGTACCACCGTGCTGTAACTGTCCACACACCACAGTACAGAACCCTGTAGTACCACCGTGTTGTAACTGTCCACACACCACAGTACAGAACCCTGTAGTACCACCGTGCTGTAACTGTCCACACACCACAGTACAGAACCCTGTAGTACCACCGTGCTGTAACTGAGTCCACACACCACAGTACAGAACCCTGTAGTACCACCGTGCTGTAACTGAGTCCACACACCACAGTACAGAACCCTGTAGTACCACCGTGCTGTAACTGAGTCCACACACCACAGTACAGAACCCTGTAGTACCACCGTGCTGTAACTGAGTCCACACACCACAGTACAGAACCCTGTAGTACCACCGTGCTGTAACTGAGTCCACACACCACAGTACAGAACCCTGTAGTACCACCGTGCTGTAACTGTCCACACGCCACAGTACAGAACCCTGTAGTACCACCGTGCTGTAACTGTCCACACACCACAGTACAGAACCCTGTAGTACCACCGTGCTGTAACTGTCCACACACCACAGTACAGAACCCTGTAGTACCACCGTGCTGTAACTGTCCACACACCACAGTACAGAACCCTGTAGTACCACTGTGCTGTAACTGAGTCCACACACCACAGTACAGAACCCTGTTGTACCACCGTGCTGTAACTGAGTCCACACACCACAGTACAGAACCCTGTAGTACCACCGTGCTGTAACTGAGTCCACACACCACAGTACAGAACCCTGTAGTACCACCGTGCTGTAACTGTCCACACACCACAGTACAGAACCCTGTAGTACCACCGTGCTGTAACTGTCCACACACCACAGTACAGAACCCTGTAGTACCACCGTGCTGTAACTGTCCACACACCACAGTACAGAACCCTGTAGTACCACCGTGCTGTAACTGAGTCCACACACCACAGTACAGAACCCTGTAGTACCACCGTGCTGTAACTGTCCACACACCACAGTACAGAACCCTGTAGTACCACCGTGCTGTAACTGAGTCCACAGAACACCACAGTACAGAACCCTGTAGTACCACCGTGCTGTAACTGTCCACACACCACAGTACAGAACCCTGTAGTACCACCGTGCTGTAACTGAGTCCACACACCACAGTACAGAACCCTGTAGTACCACCGTGCTGTAACTGAGTCCATACACCACAGTACAGAACCCTGTAGTACCACCGTGCTGTAACTGAGTCCACACACCACAGTACAGAACCCTGTAGTACCACCGTGCTGTAACTGAGTCCACACACCACAGTACAGAACCCTGTAGTACCACCGTGCTGTAACTGTCCACACACCACAGTACAGAACCCTGTAGTACCACCGTGCTGTAACTGTCCACACACCACAGTACAGAACCCTGTAGTACCACCGTGCTGTAACTGTCCACACACCACAGTACAGAACCCTGTAGTACCACCGTGCTGTAACTGTCCACACACCACAGTACAGAACCCTGTAGTACCACCGTGCTGTAACTGAGTCCACACACCACAGTACAGAACCCTGTAGTACCACCGTGCTGTAACTGAGTCCACACACCACAGTACAGAACCCTGTAGTACCACCGTGCTGTAACTGAGTCCACACACCACAGTACAGAACCCTGTAGTACCACCGTGCTGTAACTGTCCACACACCACAGTACAGAACCCTGTAGTACCACCGTGCTGTAACTGTCCACACACCACAGTACAGAACCCTGTAGTACCACCGTGCTGTAACTGTCCACACACCACAGTACAGAACCCTGTAGTACCACCGTGCTGTAACTGTCCACACACCACAGTACAGAACCCTGTAGTACCACCGTGCTGTAACTGAGTCCACACACCACAGTACAGAACCCTGTAGTACCACCGTGCTGTAACTGTCCACACACCACAGTACAGAACCCTGTAGTACCACCGTGCTGTAACTGTCCACACACCACAGTACAGAACCCTGTAGTACCACCGTGCTGTAACTGTCCACACACCACAGTACAGAACCCTGTAGTACCACCGTGCTGTAACTGAGTCCACACACCACAGTACAGAACCCTGTAGTACCACCGTGCTGTAACTGAGTCCACACACCACAGTACAGAACCCTGTAGTACCACCGTGCTGTAACTGAGTCCACACACCACAGTACAGAACCCTGTAGTACCACCGTGCTGTAACTGAGTCCACACACCACAGTACAGAACCCTGTAGTACCACCGTGCTGTAACTGAGTCCACACACCACAGTACAGAACCCTGTAGTACCACCGTGCTGTAACTGTCCACACGCCACAGTACAGAACCCTGTAGTACCACCGTGCTGTAACTGTCCACACACCACAGTACAGAACCCTGTAGTACCACCGTGCTGTAACTGTCCACACACCACAGTACAGAACCCTGTAGTACCACCGTGCTGTAACTGTCCACACACCACAGTACAGAACCCTGTAGTACCACCGTGCTGTAACTGAGTCCACACACCAGAACAGTACAGAAGTCCACACCACAGTACAGAACCCCACCGTGCTGTAACTGAGTCCACACACCACAGTACAGAACCCTGTAGTACCACCGTGCTGTAACTGAGTCCACACACCACAGTACAGAACCCTGTAGTACCACCGTGCTGTAACTGTCCACACACCACAGTACAGAACCCTGTAGTACCACCGTGCTGTAACTGTCCACACACCACAGTACAGAACCCTGTAGTACCACCGTGCTGTAACTGTCCACACACCACAGTACAGAACCCTGTAGTACCACCGTGCTGTAACTGAGTCCACACACCACAGTACAGAACCCTGTAGTACCACCGTGCTGTAACTGTCCACACACCACAGTACAGAACCCTGTAGTACCACCGTGCTGTAACTGAGTCCACACACCACAGTACAGAACCCTGTAGTACCACCGTGCTGTAACTGTCCACACACCACAGTACAGAACCCTGTAGTACCACCGTGCTGTAACTGAGTCCACACACCACAGTACAGAACCCTGTAGTACCACCGTGCTGTAACTGAGTCCACACACCACAGTACAGAACCCTGTAGTACCACCGTGCTGTAACTGAGTCCACACACCACAGTACAGAACCCTGTAGTACCACCGTGCTGTAACTGAGTCCACACACCACAGTACAGAACCCTGTAGTACCACCGTGCTGTAACTGTGTCCACGCCACAGTACAGAACCCTGTAGTACCACCGTGCTGTAACTGTCCACACGCCACAGTACAGAACCCTGTAGTACCACCGTGCTGTAACTGTCCACACACCACAGTACAGAACCCTGTAGTACCACCGTGCTGTAACTGTCCACACACCACAGTACAGAACCCTGTAGTACCACTGTGCTGTAACTGAGTCCACACACCACAGTACAGAACCCTGTAGTACCACCGTGCTGTAACTGAGTCCACACACCACAGTACAGAACCCTGTAGTACCACCGTGCTGTAACTGAGTCCACACACCACAGTACAGAACCCTGTAGTACCACCGTGCTGTAACTGTCCACACACCACAGTACAGAACCCTGTAGTACCACCGTGCTGTAACTGTCCACACACCACAGTACAGAACCCTGTAGTACCACCGTGCTGTAACTGAGTCCACACACCACAGTACAGAACCCTGTAGTACCACCGTGCTGTAACTGAGTCCACACACCACAGTACAGAACCCTGTAGTACCACCGTGCTGTAACTGTCCACACACCACAGTACAGAACCCTGTAGTACCACCGTGCTGTAACTGAGTCCACACACCACAGTACAGAACCCTGTAGTACCACCGTGCTGTAACTGAGTCCACACACCACAGTACAGAACCCTGTAGTACCACCGTGCTGTAACAGTCCACACGCCACAGTACAGAACCCTGTAGTACCACCGTGCTGTAACTGTCCACACACCACAGTACAGAACCCTGTAGTACCACTGTGCTGTAACTGTCCACACACCACAGTACAGAACCCTGTAGTACCACCGTGCTGTAACTGTCCACACGCCACAGTACAGAACCCTGTAGTACCACCGTGCTGTAACTGTCCACACACCACAGTACAGAACCCTGTAGTACCACCGTGCTGTAACTGTCCACACACCACAGTACAGAACCCTGTAGTACCACCGTGCTGTAACTGAGTCCACACACCACAAGTTAGCCAGCAATCATATTTACTTACATACAGTGCATTCGGGAAAGTATTCAGACCCCTTGACCTTTTCCACAATTTGTTACTTATTTATTGTTTTATTTGTTACAATTTATTATTGTTACTTACTTATTTATTGTTACTTACTTACTTTTATTGTAAAGTGGCTGTTCCACTGGATGTCTTAAGGTGAACGCACCAATTTGTAAGTCGCTCTGGATAAGAGCGTCTGCTAAATGACTTAAATGTAAATGTAAATGTTACATTACAGCTTTATTCCAAAATTGATTAAATACATGTTTTTCTTAACCTGTTCAACCTATGGGGGCGCTATGTCATTATTGGATCAAAAGACGTGCCCGTTTTAAGCGCAATATTTTGTCACGAAAAGATGCTCGACTATGCATGGAATTGACAGCCTTGGAAACACAAAACTCTGACGTCTCCAAAACTGCAAAGATATTATCTGTGAGTGCCCCAGAACTAATGCAACAGGCGAAACCAAGATGAAGTTTCATACAGGAAATGCCCCAGATTCTGAAGGCGCTGTGTTCCAATGTCTCCTTATATGGCTGTGAATGCGCCAGGAATGAGCCTGTGGTTTCTGTCTATTCCCTGAGGTGTCTGCAGCATTGTGACGTGTTTGTAGGCATATCATTGGAAGATTGACCATAAGAGACTACATTTACCTGGTGTCCCGCCCGGTGTCCTGTGTGCGTAATCTGTAGGTCCATGCACGTTCCATTTCTTCAGAAGAGAAAGTAAAATGCCACGATGGATTTTATCGTCGATAGATATGTGAAAAACACCTTGAGGATTGATTCTAAACATCGGTTTGCCATGTTTCTGTCGATATTATGGAGTTAATTTGGAAAAAAGTTCGCGTTTTAATGACTTAATATATATATATTTTTTTTCCCTCCCCAAATGTGATGAACAAAACGGAGCGATTAGTCGACACAAATAATATTTTTTGTAAAAACAGAACATTTGCTATCTAACAGAGTCTCCTCATTGAAAACATCTGAAGTTCTTCAAAGGTAAATTATTTTATTTGAATTCTTTTCTGGTTTTTGTGGAAAATGTTGCATGCTGAATGCTAACGCTAAATGCTACGTTAGCCATCAATACTGTTACACAAATGCTTGTTTTGCAATGGTTGAGAAGCATATTTTGAAAATCTGAGATGACAGTGTTGTTAACAAAAGGCTAAGCTTGAGAGCAAATAGATTAATTTCATTTTATTTGCGATTTTCATGAATAGTTAACGTTGCGTTATGGTAATGAGCTTGAGGCTGTAGTCACGATACCGGATCCGGGATGGCTCGACGCAAGAAGTTAATCAATCTACACACAATAACCCATAATGACAAAGCAAAAACAGGTTTTTAGAAATTGAAATACCACATTTAAAGTATTCAGACCCTTTGCTATGAGACTCGAAATTGAGTTCAGGTGCATCCTGTTTCCATTGATCATCCTTGAGATGTTTCTACAACTTGATTGGAGTCCACCTGTGGTAAATTCAATTGATTGAACATGATTTGGAAAGGCACACACCTGTATATATCAGGTCCCACAGTTGACAGTGCATGTCAGAGCAAAAACCAAGCCATGAGGATGAAGGGAAAAAACGATGTAATATATTTTAAAATAAGGCTATAACATAACAAAATGTAGAAAAGGTCAAGGGGTGTGAATACTTTCTGAATGCACTGTAATTGGTTACTACACAGCTTTCACAAAATGCCCTTAGACTCCAAATTTTCCTAAACATAGAGGTTAACAGTCTAAGCTTAACATCCAGCCAAGTTAAAAAGGACATAGAGAAAAAAATCATGCATAAACAGAAACGTATTAAGATTAAACGTTGCTTGCCTGCCTTAAATTCAAATAAACACTTATCAGTTAATCGCAGGACTTTTTTCTTAGGTTGTGTTACTTATTTAATGGCAGAGTAAAGGAGAGGGGTCCAAGCCCAGCTCTGTGGAGCTAGTTCACAGACAGAGCAGAACTGGATTCAAATACGGTTTCAAATCTTACAATAATCTGCCTGGAATGCCAGGTGGGCGGGATTTGCCATTTTATGACTAATCTATTGGCCCATTAAGCCAAGCAAGCTCATTTAAGCAGGAAGTAAAGTGATAGTCACAGAGTAGAGTAGCGTTGTGTCCAGGAAACAGGACTCATCACCAGGGGCAGACCAGCTCTAGAACATAACACAACCATTATTGCCTGGTGGGAAGAGAAGGGGTTATTTGGTTCCTTGGTTCCCTCCGTTTGCGGGGTCCGTGTGTGTAAACAAACAAACATTTGACCAACTGGGGACATTTTGTAGGTCCCCACAAGGTCAAATGCTATTTCTAGGGGATTTAGTGTTAGGGTTAGAATTACGTTAAGGGTTAGGGTTAGGAGCTAGGGTTAGTTTTAGTGTTAGGTTTAGGAGCTAGGTTTAGGTTTTCGGGTTAAGGTTAGTATTAGGGTAAGAGTACGGGTTAGGAATAGGGGTTAGAGAAAATAGAATTTTGAATGGGACTGAACTGTTACAAGGTTAGCTGTACAAGACTGTGTGTGTGTGTGTGTGTGTGTGTGTGTGTGTATGTGCACACATGCATGTGTGATTGGAATAAGAACCTCTAGAGCTGCTGAGCAGAGAAGAGCAGAGCATCCCCAATAAGAATGACATTTCCTCTCCTTTCCCTCTGACTGCTGGACCATTATCTGAGTTTGGCTCACACACACACACACACACACACACACACACACACACACACACACACACACACACACACACACACACACACACACACACACACACACACACACACACACACACACACACACATATCAAATACACACTGGCATCATTAAAATGAACAGATTCATCTTATTATCTTAAAAGAGGATATTTGTGTGACTCACTAACTCACTAACCTCAATAACAAGGTCATATAAAACCGTTCTCTCTGTTCAGTTCTCCACAGGGCTTTTACTGATAAGGCATGTGGCACTGATTTCTGGAACAAATTCTCATTGAGTTGTATGAAGTCATAAATGAGGGCCATCACAATTAAATGTTTCTACTCTGAAGTGGAAAATGATACAATGGCACTGGTCCTAATTGGTTCCATAGCTCTGGGTTGGCTGGGAGGAGTGTTGGTGCCCTGCACACACAGTGTTGCACAGATGTTGCACAGAGACGCAGGCTGTTGTCCACAGGCTGTTCTCCGCAGGCTGTTGTCGCCATGGTGATTTGTGGTTGCTATGAAGATTTGTGGTCCGGGTGTTGACGTGGTGGTGTCACCAATTGCACCCACCCATTTTGGGTGGTTCAGAATGTGGGTTAAAGACCCGCTGTTGCCCACCGGACATAAAAACATATTTGGAGTAACAAACTGCCACAGCCAGTCAACAAACCAAAGCACATCTTAAATAGCAATGCCAATGTTAAATCTTACATAACAAAATACTGTTTTATTTTTCTTTCACCTCAATGATATAACATTGAGAGCATCCTGACCGGTTGCATCACTGCCTGGTATGGCAATTGCTCGGCCTCCGACCGCAAGGCACTTCAGAGGGTAGTGCGTATGGCCCAGTACATCACTGGGGCAAAGCTGCCTGCCATCTAGGACCTCTACACCAGGCGGAGTCAGAGGAAGGCCCTAAAAATTGTCAAAGACCCCAGCCACCCCAGTCATAGACTGTTCTCTCTACTACCACATGGCAAGCGGTACCCGAGTGCCAAGTGTATGCATAGTCACTTTAACTATACATTCATGTACATACTACCTAAATTGGCCTGACCAACCAGCACATTGGCTACCCGGGCTATCTGCATTGTGTCCCACCACCCGCCAACCCCTCTTTTACGCTTCTGCTACTCTCTGTTCATCATATATGCATAATCACATTAACGATACCTACATGTACATACTACCTCAATCAGCTTGACTAACCGGTGTCTGTATGTAGCCTTGCTACTCTTTTCTCAAATGTCTTTTTACTGTTGTTTTATTTCTTTTACTTACCTACACACACACACACCTTTTTTTTCTCGCACTATTAGTTAGAGCCTGTAAGTAAGCATTTCACTGTAAGGTCTACACCTGTTGTATTTGGCGCACGTGACAAATAAACTTTGATTTGCTTTGATTTAATGTAGTTTTGTCTAACCAGATCGCTTTGAAGGCTCCTGTACAGTATATTCAAAGTGACTCAGCGAAAAAAGCCTGAGTCAAACAGTAACTGACGGTTCGGATGCTTGCTGACACTGTTAATGACTATTGTAGAGGAGTAGGAACGGCTCAGAGCAATTTCCTCCTGCTGACTGACAGCTGAGACGGAGCAACATGAAGCCTGAATGTTTGTGTTGTCATTTGTGGCTTCAGTCCTTCTATCTGCATGGCATTACTGATCCTGAGCCCACAGAGACTTCATTCATACACTGTTATCAAAAAAGGGTTCCAAAGGGATTCTTTGGCTGTCCATATAGGAGAACCCTTCTTGGTTCCAGATAGAACTATTTTATTCAGGTAGAACCCTCTGTAGAATGGTTTCTACCAGGATCCCAAAAGGGTTGTGTGTGTGTGTTTTGCATCTCATGAGTCCCTGCTCTTTCCCATCCATCAAACATGGATGAGTGTGTTGCGTGTGTGAATCTCTGTGCCAATCTCTTTCCCATGCCAATAAAGCCCTTGAATTGAACTGAATTCAATTGAGAGAGAGAGAGAAAAATCCTCCTCCCCAATAGCCATGGGTGTGTATTTTTCAGCTCCCTCTCCCCTCCTAACAGTAGGACCAACAGGAGAAGCATGAGAGCTGGGTGATGAGCCTATACAGCTCAAATCTACACACCATATAGGCTGCTGTATTTATTATTTCACCTTTACAAGTTCTCATTATATTATATGATATTATATATGATTATATTATATTATTATTATAGAGGGCTAGTGGCTAGTGACTACGGATCAGAAGATTCTAGGTTCGCTGGCTGGCTGGCTCATGAACATTTTGCAATATTTTCTGATGAATAAAGTTGAAGAGAGAAAGGAATGGAAAGAGGAAGAGGAAGTCAGTATTGAAAAACCATCCCGTAGCTATTTCCAAATACCCCGGTATACTGTATATACAGTATGCTATACCGCCCAAGCCCACCCCCCTTTCCCCTTTATGACCTTCAGCCTCCCTCCACCCCTCTCTCCTCCCTGAATTCACCTCCCCCTTCCACTTCTCTCTACTGCCTGCATTCACCTCCCTCCCTCCCTCCCTCCCTCCCTCCCTCCCTCCCTCCCTCCCTCCCTCCCTCCTCACTCACTCACTCACTCACTCACTCACTCACTCACTCACTCACTCACTCACTCACTCACTCACTCACTCACTCCCTCCCTCCCCCTGCCTCCCTCCCTGCCTCCCTCCCTGCCACTCCTAACTCTGCCTCACAGCCTGGTTATGACCGTCAGCCTCCCTCCCTCCCTCCCTCCCTCCCTCCCTCCCTCCCTCCCTCCCTCCCTCCCTCCCTCCCTCCCTCCCTCCCTCCCTCCCCATGACCTCCCTGCCTCCCTCCCTTCCCTTCCCCCCCTCACCACCCCTCACCCCTCAGTCTTGCTGGTCACAGGCCACTGCAGCTTAGGGCTAATGAGCCCTCAGCCCCCACCCCAGGGTCAGAACCAATCAATTAGAGTGCAGAACTGCCAACCTGGGCCAGGGCTGAAACCCAGCTGCACAGACGGAACATTCCACAGGCAGGTGGCAGGGGTGTGTGGAGCGCGCCATGTCATGTTCATGACCAACTGAGGGGTTGGAGGAGGATGGGGATAGTGGTAGGGTGATTAGGGGGTTGCACTTGTGTGTACTCTTTCTCTCTCTCAATTCAATTTCAATTTAAGCTCTGCGGGATCGGTGTCCCTAAACCGGGACGGTTGTTGCTAACGTGCGCTAATGTGACTAGAATGACATTGTTTACAACAGCCAACTTTCCGGGACATGGACATGTCTTATATGTGCAGAGAGCTTAAATTCGTGTTAATCTAACTGCATTGTGTAATTAACAGTAATTATTACAGTGAAAAAATACCATGCTATCGTTTGAGGAGAGTGCACAACAACAAAACACTTTTATCATAGAAACTGGTTTGATACATTCATCTCTGAAGGTAAATAATGTACTTACATTCAGTAAACTTGCTCTGATTTGTCATCCTGAGGGTCCCAGAGATAAAAGGTAGCATAGTTTTGTTTGATAAAATGCATTTTTATGTTCAAATGTAGGAACTGGGTTCTACAGTTTGACCTCACTGTTGTCTCTGGCTCCACACCCACCCCGCCCGGCCATCTAGATGTATGAACGTTAGTGTATCAGCTAATGATCCCTCGTGTATGACATTCCTGGGGGTGTGTAAACTTAAATGTTTTGTTACCATAGCATTTTTGTATGTTCTCTATAGTTATTTACTTGAAAATGTATCAATTGACCAATTCGGCACATTTGGGCAAACTCCTGGCAGACTTGATACAAAATATTGTGCAGTAATGTAATTCTTCACTGGATCAGTCTGAAACTTGGCACACACACTGCTGCAATATGGTGGACAACATCTAAATTACACCTAGAATCCTATCTGAACGTATGGCCTTCTCTTGCATTTCAAAGATGTCGGGAAAAAGAGAGAAAAAAACACGTTTTTTTGTAGGTTTTATCTTTTACCAGATCTAATGTGTTATATTCTCCTACATTAATTTCACATTTCCACAAACTTCAAATTGTTTCATTTCAAATGGTATCAAGAATTACCCTTGCTTCAGGTCCATACCCTTGCTTCAGGTCCTGAGCGACAGGCAGTTAGATTTGGGTATGTCAGTTTAGGTGAAAATGTAAAAAAAGGGCACAATCCTTAAGAGGTTTAAAGGGCTTTATTGGCATGGGAAACATATGTTTACATTGCCAATGCAAGTGAAATAGATGATAAACAAAAAACAATAAAAGGAAAACATTTCAAATGTCATATTATGGCTATATACAGTGTTGTATCGATGTGCAAATAGTTAACGATCAAAAGGGAAAATAAATAAACACAAATATGGGTTATATTTTCTTGTGGGAACAGGTCACAAATCTTGCTGCTGTGATTCTCTCTCTCTCTCTCTCTCTCTCTCTCTCTCTCTCTCTCTCTCTCACACACACTCTCTCTCACACTCTCGCTCTCTCTCTCACACACTCTCTCTCTCTCTCTCTCTCTCACACACACTCTCTCTCACTCTCTCTCTCTCTCTCTCTCTCTTTCTGTCTCTATCTGACTCACCACACATCCCACCCTCTGCCTCGTCTCCCTGTCTATCATTCCCAGAGTGTGTTTCAGTGTAGTGTGCACGTCAGCTCTTTCTGATACTGTGGATATGTTTGAAGTGGTGGTTAGGTTTTTGTATTTTAGTCTTAACTGAGCTTGTCTGGGCAGCCTGTGTTGGTTGGTTGGCAGTTGTGAAAGCAGGATAAAATGTTTCTGTTTTAACACAATTGTTCTGTATGTTGAGTTAATACTTTGAAATGCAACAGCATTTGGTGGCCAATAAATGCCTGTATTTTGAAAGCAATTCCACAAAATTATATTTTATGAAAGAAGTGGGTTAGTTTATGGTGTAATCGAGCAATATGATGTGTAATATGTACTAAAATGTGAAGATGTCAGTTTGAAGTTCAGCCAAATAAATGGAGATCAGGATGGATTGTTGTAACAAACACCTCCCAGGGGCTTTCAGTCAGGAAGTGAACACTTCTTTTGGCATCTCTTCATCTACTTATTTGAACTGGTGGTAAAGCCAGAGTTACTTTGCTGTATGTATGTATCTCAACAAAGTGTGATGAGATATGAGTTGATGAATCAATATGAATGTTGTACCCACACATCCCACAGCTCTCCCAGCACAGAGGGCCTCAGACACAGCCTGGGGATGGCAGGAGAGGAATGTGATGGAGAGAGAGGGAGGGAGGGAGGGAGGGATTGAGCGAGTGAGAGAAAGGGAGAGAGAGAGAAAGGGAGAGAGAGAGGAAACAGAAATGAAATGGTAACATTTATCAGTCATTGGATCTGTGTGCGGGGGTGGAGAGAGGAAGCATGGGAGGACACCTCGTCTGCAGATGAGTAAACAGGGCAATGCAGAGGTCAAGGGTCACAAAGTCATATAACCAGAGAATCAACTGGATGAGTACAGTACTGTGGATAGGCAGAGAGCGGGAGAGGGGGAATGATGCAGTGACTGAGGGAGGGAAGTAGGGATGTAGAGAGAGATGTGGACTATGAAGTAAACTGCAGTGTTTTCCCAGACCTCCCTGGTCCCCTCTAGCTGACCGTGTTTTATGGCTCTTTTACAGCCCGTAGTAAGGGCTGCTCGCTGGGCTGAGGGCTGAGGCCTGGGGCTGTTTCCACTGTGGTCTCTCTGGTCCCAGTTCTCTGGGCTGAGGCCTGGGGCTCATTCCACTGTGGTCTCTCTGGGCTCCAGTCTCTGGGCTGAGGCGTGGGGCTCTTTCCACTGTGGTCTCTCTGGTCCCAGCTCTCTGCTCTAACCACATCCTCTCATAGCCAGAGCCTCAGGTAGCAGCACTGTATTGAGGGAGAAGTTGACCAAAGTCAGGGAAACCTCAGCAGTGTGTATTTGGTATTTTATTAGGATCCCCATTAGCTGTTGCCAAAGCAGCAGCTACTCTTCCTGGGGTCCAACACAAAACATGAAACATAATACAGAATGATATAATACAGAACATCAATATCAAAAGAGCAGCTCAAAGACAGAACTACATACATTTAAAAAAAAGGCTCACTTCTCTAATGTTGCTACAAATCAGTGCATACACACAAACTATCTAGGTCAAATAGGGGGCAGGCGATGTGCCGTGAGGCGTTGTACCTCTCTCCTATAGGGAGGCACATAGGGAGATCAGGCTTAGAGTATTCATTACTCTCTGGTTAACCACTGACTACCGTCATTAAAGGGGCGTCAGGGTAGCCTAGTGGTTAGAGCGTTGGACTAGTAACCGGAAGGTTGAAAGTTCAAACCCCCGAGCTGACAAGGTACAAATGTGTCGTTCTGCCCCTGAACAGGCAGTTAACCCACTGTTCCTAGGCTGTCATTGAAAATAACATCT